>NC_041233.1:60934503-60976427 GCF_002837175.3 Physeter macrocephalus
GTTCCCTTTTCTCCACACCCTCTCCAGCATTTATTGTTTCTAGAGTTTTTGATGATGGCCAATCTGACCGGTGTGAGATGATATCTCATTGTCGTTTTGATTTGCATTTCTCTAATGATTAATGATGTTGAGCATTCTTTCATGTGTTTGTTGGCGATCTGTATATCTTCTTTGGAGAAATGTCTATTTAGTTCTTCTGCCCATTTTTGGATTGGGTTGTTTGTTTTTTTGTTATTGAGCTGCATGAGTTGCTTATAAATTTTGGATATTAGTCCTTTGTCAGTTGCTTCGTTTGCAAATATTTTCTCCCATTCTGAGGGTTGTCTTTTGGTCTTGTTTATGGTATCCTTTGCTGTGCAAAAGCTTTTAAGTTTCATTAGGTCCCATTTGTTTATTTTTGTTTTTATTTCCATTTCTCTAGGAGATGGGTCAAAAAGGATCTTGCTGTGATTTATGTCATAGAGTGTTCTGCCTATGTTTTCCTCTAAGAGTTTGATAGTGTCTGGCCTTACATTTAGGTTTTTAACCCATTTTGAGTTTATTCTTGTGTGTGGTCTTTTATGAAGCTTTGTATTTCTGTGGTGTCCATTGTAACTTCTTCTTTTTCATTTCTAATTTTATTGATTTGAGTCATCTCCCTCTTGTTCCTGATGAGTCTGGCTAAAGGTTTATCAATTTTATTAATCTTCTCAAAGAACCAGCTTTGAGTTTTATTGATCTTTGCTATTGTTTTTCTTGTTTCTGTTTCATTTATTTCTGCTCTGATCTTTATTACTTCTTTCCTTCTACTAACTTTGGGTTTTGTTTGTTCTTTCTCTAGTTCCTTTAGATGTAAAGTTAGATTGTTTATGTGAGATATTTCTTGTTTCTTGAGGTAGGATTGTATTGCTATAAACTTCCCTCTTAGAAATGCTTTTGCTGCATCCCATATGTTTTGGATTGTCGTGTTTTCATTGTCATTTGCCTCTAGGTATATTTTGATTTCCTCTTTGATTTCTTCAGTGATTGCTTGGTTATTTAGTAATGTGTTGTTTAGCCTCCAGTGTTTGTGTTTTTTACGTTTTTTTTCCTTGCAATTGATTTCTAATCTCATAGCATTGTGGTCAGAAAAGATGCTGGATATGATTTCAATTTTCTTAAATTCACTGAGACTTGATTTGTGACCCAAGATGTGATCTATCCTGGAGAATGTTCCATGTGCACTTGACAAGAACATGTAATCTGCTGTTTTTGGATGGAATTTCCTATAAATATCAGTGAAATCTATGTGATCTATTGTGTCATTTAAAGCTTGTGTTTCCTTATTAATTTTCTGTGTGGATGATCTGTCCATTGGTGTAAGTAAGGTGTTAAACTCCCCCACTATTATTGTGGTACTGTCAATTTCCTCTTTTTTAGCTGTTAACATTTGCCTTATATATTGAGGTGCTCCTATGTTGGGTGCGTATATATTTATAATTTTCATATCGTCTTCTTGGATTGATCCCTTCATCATTATGTAGTGTCCTTCCATGTCTCTTGTAACATTTATTTTAAAGTCCATTTTTTCAGATATGAGAATTGCTACTCCAGCTTTCTTTTGATTTCCATTTGCATGGAATATCTTTTTCCATCCTCTCACTTTCATTCTGTATGGGTCCCTAGGTCTGAAGTGGGTCTCTTGTAGACAGCATATATATGGGTCTTGTTTTTGTATCCATTCAGCGAGGCTGTGTCTTTTGGTTGGGGCATTTAATCCATTGACTTTTAAGGTATTTATCTATATGCATGTTCCTATTACCATTTTCTTAATTGCTTTGGGTTTGTTTTGGTTGGTCCTTTTCTTCTCTTGTGTTTCCCACTTAGAGAAGTTCCTTTAGCATTTGTTGTAGAGCTGGTTTGGTGGTGCTGAATTGTCTTAACTTTTGCTTGTCTGTAAAGCTTTTGATTTCTCCATTGAATCTGAATGAGATCCTTGCTGGGTATAGTAATCTTTGTTGTAGGTTCTTCCCTTTCATCACTTTAAATATATCATGCCACTCCCTTCTGGCTTGTAGAGTTTCTGATGAGAAATCAGCTGTTAACCTTATGGAAGTTCCCTTTTATGTTATTTGTGGTTTTTCCCTTATTGCTTTCAATAATTTTTCTTTGTCTTTAATTTTTGCCAATTTGATTACTGTGTGTTTCAGCATGTTTCTCTATGGGTTTATCCTGCCTGGGACTCTCTGTGCTTCCTGGACTTGGGTCGGGACTCTCTGTGCTTCCTGGACTTGGGTGCTGTGCTTCCTTTCTCATGTTAGGGAAGTTTTTGACTATAATCTCTTCAAATATTTTCTCAGTCCTTTCTCTCTCTCTTCTCTTTCTGGGACCCCTATAATGTGAATGTTGTTTCATCTAATGTTGTCCCAGACATCTCTTAGGCTGTCTTCATTTCTTTTCATTCTTTTTTCTTTATTCTGTTCCTCGGTAGTGAATTCCACCATTCTGTCTTCCAGGTCACTTATCCGTTCTTCTGCCATAGTTATTCTGCTATTGTTTCCTTCTAGCGTATTTTTCATTTCAATTAATGTATTGTTCATCTCTGTTTGTTTGTTCTTTAATTCTTCTATGTGTTTGTTCTTTAATTCTTCTAGGTCTTTGTTAAACATTTCTTGCATCTTCTCGGTCTTTGCCTCCATTCATTTTCTGAGGTCCTGGATCATCTTCACTATCATTATTCTTAATTCTTTTTCTGGAAGGTTGCCTATCTCCACTTCATTTAGTTGTTTTTCTGGGTTTTATCTCGTTCCTTCATCTGGTACATAGCCCTCTGACTTTTCATTCTGTCTTTCTGTGAATGTGGTTGTCATTCCACAGGCTGCAGGATTGTAGTTCTTCTTGCTCCTGCAGTCTGCGCTCTGGTGGATGAGGCTATCTAAGAGGGTTGTGCAAGATTCCTGATGGGATGGACTGGTGGTGGGTAGACATGATTGTTGCTCTGGTGGGCAGAGCTCAGTAAAACTTTAATCTGCTTGCCTGATGATGGGTGAGGCTGAGTTCCCTCCCTGTTGGTTGTTTTGCCTGAGGCGACCCAGTACTGGAGGCTACAGGCTGTTTGGTGGGACTAATGGTGGACTCAGGGAGGGCTCATGTCAAGGAGCACTTCCCAGAACCTCCATTGCCAGTGTCCCCATCCCCACGGTGAGCCACTGCCGCCGCCTGCCTCTGTAGGAGACCCTCCAGCACTAGCAGGTAGGTCTGGTTCAGTCTCCCATGGGGTCACTGCTCCCTCTCCTGAGTCCTCATGCATACACTAGTTTGTGTGTGCCCTCCAGGAGTAGAGTCCCTCTTCTCCCAGTCCTGTCAAAGTCTTGCAATCAAATCCTGCTAGCCTTCAAAGTCTGATTCTCTGGGAGTTCCTCCTCCCATTGCTGGACCCCCAGGTTGGGAAGCATAATGTAGGGCTCAGAACCTTCACTCCATTTTGTGGGCTTCTGTAGTATAATTGTTCTCCAGTTTGAGAGTCACCCACCCAGTGATTATGGGATTTGATATTATTTTGATTGTACCCCTCCCACCATCTCACTGTGGCTTCTCCTTTGTCTTTGGATGTGGGATATCTTTTCTGGTGAGTTCCAGTGTCTTCCTCTCGATGATTTTTCTGCAGTTAGTTGTGATTCTGTTGCTCTCCAATTTACCCATTTCTTGCCTTAAAAATGATAGTAATTTTTTTTTCTTTGCCCAGACTTTCTTATAATGTCTTTGCCTCCTCACCAACCCTGGTGCCACCCTGTGTGGCTCTGCATGACATGGCATGTTCAGTCCTCTTAGGACGTGTGAGTAACAAATCATCTTTTCAACAACAAATAGAATTCAAAGAGTTTTCTTCTTCCCACATTGGGGGGTTTATAGTAGTTAAAAAAAATATATGCACTCATGCATATACACAGGTTTCCTTTGGAAAGTTTGTGGTAAGAGTTGCATAATAAAAA
Source organism: Physeter macrocephalus (assembly GCF_002837175.3). NCBI lineage: Eukaryota > Metazoa > Chordata > Mammalia > Artiodactyla > Physeteridae > Physeter > Physeter macrocephalus. The sequence continues at coordinate 60,938,454 of NC_041233.1, forward strand.
TATCCAAATTATAAATATCCCTTTTCTCAAAGAAAGCAGAAGACCTTTCTGCTCCTATCAATAATGTAACACGATCTTCTCACCCCTACCAAAAAATTTTTATAAGCAAACCTACAGTGCAGGTAACTCACTAAAAATCAATGATCCAGAATTACAATGGCATATATTTTTAAAAGCTTTATTTATCTCTCCTCATTAGAAATAACTTTACAGAAAGCAGTAATACTGATGGTGTGAATTAATAACTGTGTTTTGGAGTTTTATTGCTGTTCTTGTTTTATTTGTGGGTCACTGGTTTCCTGGGCCTGTTTTGGGTACAGGGCTATTTATGTAGCCACTGGATTATTATCTGTCTTCAAAAGTGACAGCAAAACTCTAGGGCTTCAGGGAGCAGTGGAAAGATTGTTTGTGTAAAGGAAATGTAATTTTTTTTTTTTTTAGGAGAACAGATATCCAGACAGTATGAAAATCAGGGTCAAGAAGTAACAAGGACAAAATGATAGAAAAGTACAATTTAGAGGGGATCAAACATAATTTTTTAAGTAGAACTGTGAGACACAAGCAAGTATCAGATTACTTCATTCACATCATTTCTTAAGTTATCAAGGGACAAAGAGGATATTCAATAACATACACTCAGAAAGGCCATATGACAGCCAGGAAGGAAAAGGATATTGAGACCTAGATGGATAAGGACTGGAATCCCTATGCCAGCACTTTGTTAGTGCCACAGATCTATAAGCAAGTTATTTCCTTCCATTTTGTCATGGCTAAAATGGAGACAGTAATACCTGCTGGAATGGGTAGTTATTAGAATTAAATGAGAATTAAATAAACATGAAGCAGCTTGAGCAATAATAGGGACACCAGAAACACCCCTTTTCTAAATAGGACACTTGGTCTAATATGTTTGGACCAGTCACTGCACTACACAGAATTCCCACTTTTATAAAATTATGGTATTGTCTCTAAGTCAATTAAATGAATAGAGGTCCAGCAGTGACTTTTCAGGAGGGTCTCCATTTTAAGAAGATTTTCTTAGTCAGTTGTAAACTTGAGCTTAAAAATAAATAATGCATATGAAGGAAGCTGTGGGACAGATCCTTCTGGAAGGCAAAACTCGTGTGTTATATTTAAGCTTGTGGTGCTTTGAATATTGAAGATTTTTTGGTTAAGTCATGGGAAGACCATCCTAAGATTAAAAAATCAGAAACGTGACTGAAATAGTCTTAATATTGTGCGTTTGAATTCTGGGTTCTGAAATATATGAAGAATGGCTTTCTCTTCCTTTGGTTCTGCTATAATCACCCGTGTAATGATCTGGCCATCAATTCAGATGCTCCTGTGCTTAGAAGCTCTTTCTTTGTGAGAAAACAGTACTCTGGTATATGCATAAAAGCTCTGGAGGATAATTTTGTGAGCCCATTTGATTTTCTCTAAGATGGGTCACTTGAAATTTTATCTAGCACAAGATTTATCTCAGCTGCTAGAAATCATGGTGCTTCATCACAGTTCTGACTTGCAACTTATTTGAAAGCAGACTAAAATTTCCAAATGTGGGATCACCCAAATAAGACCTTGACATTACAAATCAAACTCAATGGTGTGTGTGTGTGTGTATGTGTGTGTGCGTGTGTGTGTATGTGCACACGCGCACGTGTGTGTGTGTATGTATACTTTAAATTACTTGCAAGTGTATATCCTGAAAACCTCACCAGTCTAATGTAAAAATGTGTAATCCTTAGCAATACAAATTTCTACCAAGAAATTTTTTCACTAAAGTTCTTTTTAATGATGAGGAGAGTCATATGTTGAGTGGAGTAAAGAAAATGACAGGGAATCAGTCAAAGCTTAGAAATAAAACATGTTCAGCCCCTTACCTTCACTTTCAAAATGTGAGAAAGCAAGATCCCTTGGGCTTTCTGAGTTTGTTTTAGATTACATTTCTTCCAGTTGGGGAAAGAAGTCAAATAGCAAATGTATTAGTTAAAATATCAAGTAACTGGTTTCTACGGACTGAGTCAATGTAATACTTCTGACCTGGTTTGTATAAAATTCTAGTTCTTGCATCAATGGCTACAAAATATATACCCTGACAACTTTCAAAATTCTGACTCTAATGCAAAGGCTGTCTTTCTTCCTCAAAAAGAAGGGTGAAGACAAAGGAATTGTCACTGAGAACCAACTAAACCCCCAGGTTCCCTGATGTTTAAAAGATGAACCTAACATCTTGCTTAATGCATTCTCAAGAATGTGTCTGATTTATGGAGCTTAATGTGCACTTAAGTTACATCTGATTTACAAAGCTTTCTTGATTAAAAGGGGGTCTTTTCTTAGTCCATTATGATAGGTTTGTAAAACTCAGATTACCCACTAAATGCAGGCTTTCTAGGGAAAAAGTATACTCCATGGCACTTAAGAGCCCAGTGTCACACAAAACTCATCTCCTGGCCTGTCCCTCATTAGCTGTGTGGTCTTGGACAGGTCCTTACATCCTCTAAGCCTCAATTTCTTATTTGTAATATGGGGATAACAATTATAACTACCTAATATAGGAAGAGTGTGAGGATTAAACGAAATATTTTTGCTGAAAACCTCAGCAGAGGTCCTAAAACATTGTGGGTTCAATAAATGACAGATGTGTTTTACCTCTTACTAATCCGATAATATTTAATATGCCCACAGATAGCAGCCACAGGGTCCATTTAAGGAAGAAGACAGCCTTCTGACCTCAATTTTCTATGCCCCAGATTATCCCCAACTCTTCAATTTCTCTCCCTCTCTCTCTTATCTTTTCTCTCTTACCTCTTCTCTTTTCTTAACTCTCTCCTTGTTGTTCTCTTCTTTCTCATCCCTAATTATTTTCCTTTATTTATAATAGCTACCATCTGCTGAGGGTCAAATTCTTTACCTGTGTGATTTCTATCCCTTAGAAACAATACAAATGTAGGTATTTTTATTATTACACTATTGTTATTACTACTAATTTTCAAATGAAGAAATTAGGTTAAACCTTTCACAAACCTAGCCATTTGCATGCTACAGCCAGGATGTGAACACCAGCTGATCTAACTCAAAAGCTAGTTCAATTTTTATTATTGCACGTATTTTGGTTAGTTATTTCTGCATAACAAAATACCCTCAAACAAAATAGCTTTAAAAAGCCCCCATTTAATTGGCTCATGATTCTACAGTTCAGTGCTTCAAGCGTGGCTCAGTGGGCTGATTCTTCTGGTTTAGGCTGGGCTCATTCAGGCATCTGCTATCAGCTATGTGTTGACTAGGCAGCTCTGCTGGTCTGAGAAGGCCACTCTCATATGTTTTCAGGTTGGCTTGATGTAGGCTGCTCTGAGAGAGCCTTAACTGAAACCACTGGGCTCTCCTCCATGCCATCTCTCTTATGTCCATAGAGTAGCCTTGACATGTTTGTGTTACCATGGCAGGGTTCTGGTAGAGTGCAGAGTTTAGACCATAAGACCTGTTAAGGTCTGGGTTCATAACTGGCTCCCTATCTTTGTCTGCCTCATTCTATTGCAAAGTAAGTCACAAATCCCACATTCAAGAATTGGGGAAATAGTCTCCAACTCCTGAGGAAAGGAACCATGAGGTTCATATTGTAGAGGAAATGAGTATAAGGAGGGATGGAAAACTGAGGATGTTTTTGCAGTCAGTTTCCACACTGGATATTCTGGCACCTTTGGTTTCTTCCCCACACTTTGAGTGCCTAGTTTATTTTCATTTCCCTTAAATTCTGAAAAGCATGACAGAGTATCAAAGTACTTAGTCGCCCATTAATAAAAAAACATCTTGCCCTTCTCAGGGCAAGGGATGGCAGTTGGCTCTCAGGAGAGCAGAAAACTAATGGTTAATGGTTAAAAATAAAAATCTCTGGTTAAGAATGAGTACAACTGAGTATCTGTAATAGTTGCGTTACAAAAACAAAACAAAACAACACAACAACAACAACAAAACCTTCAGAATTATTTCCCTGCCATCTATCTTTATTTTGCTAACTGACTCTGTTGACATCCCCAGGAAAGCCATGCATGAGGTAGCAACGGAAAAAAAAATCCACAAAGTAATTTGCAAACACACATTTCTATATTTTTAATGGCCTAAAGAGGAATACAGTTTGGACTGCATAGCCCTATGGCAACTGAGTGCAAAGCCTTAGCAGGTATCCACTTCCAAATTAATCTTTGCCTAGAGCCCCATCTAATTTATTTTTAAGTATATTTCACCAGGATGCCCAAAGTCAAAATGTTATTTACAGCATGAGGCTAGCAAGAGAACACACTGCATCATTTTCTGCAGAAAGGAGCCCAGAAATCCATTCTCATGAAGGCTGGAAAATATATCCCCCTTATTTATTTATTTACAGCCCTCTTCCTCCTGGAAAAGGGCTTAAGATAGTTTACACAATTGGCTGCAAGTTAAGCCACACGTGTTTGGAAATGAGAAATCAATTCTTCTGTAACAGTTTTGCTTTGATCGAGCAGCATCTGTATGTTTAGGGAGAAGAAGGGGAAAGATTCAGCAGGTATTGATTCCAAAGTCATTATCACCCGTGTTCAGTGATAATAAACCAGCTTTCTGTTTCTACTCAACATTTGTTTGCATTAACTGGCGAGTACAAGCATACAAAACCTAGCAGTTGTCTCTATAGAGAATCTTAACCTGGACTGTCAAATCTAGATCTTCTAAGAACCCATTTGCCTCTCTCTGAATTTTACACATACGGACACACCTAACCAAGGACATTCTCTTCATCATTGTCAAGTGGTTAGAGTTACATACCAAAAGAACTTCAGTCTTGTCAGAGGCAAGTCTCCGAAGATGCAAAAAGCTGACTCCGAACACCAGTCTGTAAATTCTTCATTTTCACCAGCTACTCAATAAATGTTTATTAAATTCCAGTAGAAACCTGATGGAAGTTTCATTGCACACAAAGAGGTGCATATGACAAGTATTAAATTTTCTTGCTGGGAAATTTGAGTGTAGAGAGAGAGAGTTGAGTATAATTTTCTTTATAGACTTCATTCTCACCTACAAGAAAGAACCGGTTATTAATGTGAGTTTAATAAATACTTGTTGAACACCAGAATGCACCAGACACAGTCCTAGCTGCTAGTGATCATATCAAAATGTAAAATTAGATACTCTTCCTGAATTCAAAAAGTTTTCAGAGTGCCTTAGGAGATATGGCAACATGAGGTATAGTGCTGGTGGTAGATATCACTACAGAAGCAGAATCCAACCTCAGCTTAGCTCAGAAGAGGAAACATTTTTTTCTGATTAGGAAGAACCAAGAAAGACTTCATGGAAGAGGAGGTATTTGAGCTAGTCCTCTTCTGGACATGTTTAATATCAGTATTGCTTACAGTTGTTGGTTGTTATAGCTCTTTACATTTCATATTGTGGTGCATTATTACCTACCCAAAGCTATCCTACTGTGTAAAATATGGGTATTGTTACTGTCTCTTTTTACTTTGGAATTTCCCTTAACTAATCGTTCTTGCTGTGTTCCTTGTATTTATAAAGAAGGTCTCAGCAGAATCATGCTCAAGTTTTGTCAATCTTAAAACCAAGGTGGTGGTCATGGAGGCAGATAAAATAAAATGTCTCTACCTTTATTCTCCTTCATTCAATCGCAGACTTGTTTTGGATTGGCCAAAAAGTTTGTTCGGGTTTTCATAAGCTGGGCCAGAAAACCTGAACGAACTTTTTGGCCAACTCAATACTCATTTCTTTCCAATCTCTAGATAGAGCTCTCCAGTCTATACATTCTTATTGTATAAAATGCTGTTTGGGGTGTTTTTGTTGGTTGGTTGGTTGGTTGATTACTGTAGTTAGTTTTTCTGAGGAACATACCAATATATCAGCCTTTGATTCCCAAGCAAAATAAGAGAACTATAAAATACAATAGCCAGGACATGGAAGCAACCTAAATGCCCATTGACAGACAAATGGATAAAGAAGATGTGGTACATATATACAATGGAATATTACTCAGCCATAAAAAGAAACAAAATTGAGTTATTTCTAGTGAAGTGGATGGACCTAGAGTCTATCATACAGAGCGAAGTAAGTCAGAAAGAGAAAAACAAATGCCATATCCTAACACATATATATGGAATCAAAAAAAAAAAAAGGTTCTGATGAACCTAGGGGCAGGACAGGAATAAAGACGCAGACATAGAGAATGGACTTGAGGACACGGGGAGGGAGGGGGAAGCTGGGGAGAGTGACCACCTAGAGGGGTGGGATAGGGAGGGTGGGAGGGAGGGAGACGCAAGAGGGAGGGGATATGGGGATATATGTATACGTATAGCTGATTCACTTTGATGTACAACAGAAACTAACACAGTATTTTGAAGCAATTATACTCCAATAAAGATATATTAAAAAAATAGCATATAGCCATGTCCCCACAATACTTCTGTCCCTATGAAGATAATAGAAATAATTCAACGCTCAAATACTTTGTGGGACCAGTAGTCGCACAGAAGCCTCCAGTATTGACTAGAAGCAAAACCCCTCGTATTGACCACAACCACCAATCAAGCCACATTATTTCAAACTAACAGAAAGTGTTCTCTTTGGCACTTTTGACAGAGGGCTAAAAGCTGGGTGAGTTGTCCCTATATTGCTGGGGTGTAGCCCAGAAAAGGAAATCCTTCCAAATTTTGGTATATGTTAAAGGAGAGTTTTAGTAAACTATCATTTCATTTCATAATTTTTCAATTCACCTGCACTGGGTGCTTGTTATGTGGAAGTTGCTATGCTGAAAAATGAAGTAGACAAAAATGAGTAATGTATGAAACCTGCCTTTGAAGAATTCACAGCCTTGGTGGCTGTAATAAACATGTACAAGTGATTGTGTTACATGCTAATGATGAAGATGAATGGAAGTTAACAGATCATAAAGAAGAGAGCTTCCAATTCTGCCTGGGGGGATGATCAGAGAAGCAGTGGTGATTGATTTCCTTGAGATGAAAATAGGAGTTTCATCATGAAAGGCAGAGAAACCAATATATGAAAAAAGAGGGATGCAAGAATTTAGCATAGCCATGGAAGGGTAAGTAGTACACTATTACCAGTACACAGGGCAGAAGCAGAACATGTTATTAAAAAACATAAAGTTAGAAACTGGGACCACAATTTGAAATGGGTTATTAAATGTTAGTTTAAAAACATAGAAATGGAATTAAATACCTGAGGAGAGCATGTTGAGTGGTAAATAGGTGGTGATGGAGCTTCATCGATACCCACATTGAAATAAGAGCTAACAGACAGAGAGAACCTTAGGAGGTAAGATGAGAACTACAACAGTAATGCCATGAAATTCAAGGATGGAGAGAACTTGATGAAGCAAGTTGTTGTCAGTGGGAACAAATACGACAGAGAGAGCAAGAGTATGTGGATTAAAAATATAACCTGGGGGCTTCCCTGGTGGTGCATTGTTTGGGAGTCCGCCTGCCGATGCAGGGGACACGGGTTCCTGCCCCGGTCCGGGAAGATCCCACATGCCGCGGAGCGGCTGGGCCCGTGAGCCATGGCCGCTGAGCCTGCGCGTCCGGAGCCTGTGCTCCGCAACGGGAGAGGCCACAACAGTGAGAGGCCCGCATACCGCAAATCAAAAAAACAAAAAAAAACCCTGGATTCAATAGCTTAAAGTCATTAAGTATAGTTTGGGTGGGCTGTGAAGGCAGATACCAGATTCAAGTGGGTTAGCCAGAGGAATAAGTACTCTCCTCCATACATATTGCGGGGAGGTAAGCTTCCTCCATCGTATGGCTCTGCCATCGTCCCTAGGATCTAGCCACATGATCCTCTGAATTCAGGTGGAGGCAGTGGAAGAGAGAATATAGGACCAAGCAGGAAGTTTTATAGGAGCAAGGCCTGAAATCGCGGACATCGCATCACTTACATTCCAACAGCCAGAGCCCAGCTGCATGTCCTCTCCTACTTGCAAGGACCACTGGAAAATGTAACCTAGCTGTGCACACAGGAGAAAGAAGGAGTAGGAATAGCTAACACTATAGTGGTAATCATTTTGTAGTATATAATTTTATCAAATCACAGTATACACCTTAAACTTATACAATGTTATATGTCAATTATATTTCAATGAAACTGGGGACAATTAGATAATAAAAAGAGCCATAGGAATAGTGAACACACATCAGTCTCTGTTACAGCTGTTTTTCCTTATTCTTTTACAAAAATATAGGAAAAAAATACCAAAAATAATTGCTAAACAAAAGAGACATTTACAAGAGGATTTTGTCTTTGCATGTTTCTTCTTCCTTATTGCAGCTTATCGTTTGGGAGAGACACAAAAATCTTTCTTCTTAAGAACAGAAACAGCCAGTTTTTTAAAAAAGTCCCATTTGCTTTCAGGTTTGAGGGAAAATCTTTCCATGTAGCTGTCAGGAGTCTCAGCCCCCACACATGGTATGATATTTGGATAAGGTTAAAAGTAGAGAGAAATGGAAAGTGAAATCACTAATGAGGATTACTAAGGGACGTTCTGGCCAGGGGGGAAAAAATAAACCCAGACAAAACCCAAACATTTCCAAATACTGTGGTATTAGCAGACATCAGTTATCCAGATATAAGCTGGAAATCTCGTTTGAGTCAGAGTGAGCATCTGACAGAGTCAGTGGTGGAGAAAGCAGTGAATGTAACTGCCCCTCTAGATATAATTATGGCCAAGAAAGAAGAATGTATTGCTGCTCTGGAGGACATGAGAACCCTTGGAGAAAGTGGCCACTCCAGGGAGGATTTTATAATAGGCAACAGAGAGACGTAGACCAGATTTCAAAAAATTCATAGAAAAGAAGGATTTTTTAACTAGTGGCTCTGAAAGGATGTGGCTCGAAAGGGATAGAATATTAAAAGCTGAAAATCTGACCATACAAGCCATCACAAGTATTCCAGAAGGAAAAGGAAAGGGGAAATCGACTAAGGAAACCACTGTCACATCTTGGGGTGCTCACGGTGAGCTCCATAAAAAATAGGAGGCATGTGAGATGGAAGAAAGGGCCAAACCTAAACAACGGGCTAAATCTACTGAGACTTTTGCAACAGGTAGGGCAACTAACTGTGTTTGCAACTAAGCGAAAACAAAGAAGAGACAGCACAGCTGTTTGGGGCAGATAGCAATATATTTACTGTAATATAGAAGAGTCAAACTTGCAAGTTCCTCTTTTCCCAGTCTTTGCCAAATATTTTTGTCCCCAGTGGAAAAGATAGTACAAGCCTTGTTTCTCATTACCAACAACAAAACAAAACAAAAATCAAAATGCCCAAAAATCCAATGTAGAAGGGGAAATAATTTTTTTCAGCAACAGTCAAATGAACTTGTATCTCTAGACCCAAGCAAAGTTAATTCAAGGGTCTGGAGAAAAATGAACTGAGGTGTTCATGGTGAAACCATCAGTGATCTTTGAGGGGTTTTAGAGACTGGAAGAGAAGCCCCAAAATTTAAAATAGAAAAACAAAAAGATGTTCATTTGTTAAAGGAGAAGAACAGTATTGTAGGGGAGAAATACTTGCCAGTCAGTTTGCTAACAGCCTGCCACCAAATTGTTTAACTTATAAACAGATGTTTATATGCACCTGAAAAAGGAAGTCACACTCATTTCAATATAGCATGTTTATTCAGGATACTCTGCGCCAAACTATCTTCATTTCAGTTAAGCTGTACTGATAAGTATTACAGTTGTATTAACCATACAGAAGTCTAATATGCAAGCAGAATTTTTAGGGCAGTTTCCACACTTGTGGAAAATGTGCTCTCTTTTTTAATTTTTAGGTTTACATCAATTTGTCATTCAAACAAGGCATGGATATGTTTTTGTTGAGAAAAATTAACATTACAAATAAAGCCAGAGACCGCTTAGACTACCTCAAACAATTCTGTTCTCCTCTGTTCCTTCTTAAAGATGACAACCTTTGTGACTTTTGTGCATTCTTCCAAACCTTTTCCTATTTATTTACAGCTGTACACACATACCCACCCATGCAGTATGCATATATCCAAGTGGAGAAAATATTAATATTTTGAGTATATTTCCATGACACAAAACATTATATTTCCTCAACTACTCTGAATATTTTATTCAAAAATACTAATAAGTATTTCTCAAGCCATATAAAGATCTATCTTATTCTTTTACTGAGGTCTTCAGAATATTCTATTGTATGAAATACCACAATTTATTTAGTCAGAATATTTTAAAGTCTATTTTCTACTTTTTGTGTGTGAATCAAGGACTAGATAGTTTTCTTCAAGCAAACTAGCCTCAAATAGCCCAGTGTTTATGCTTATACAATGGTGTCCCATCTTTCCTTTTGGGAGCTATTGAATTATTTTACAATACACTTGCTGAGTTCCTATTCTTAGGAATTTTCTCTCTTTATTAGATTGATTGTCTTCAGTTTTGAATGTAACTCTGTCTGTCATAATCTGACATGAATATTATGAGGAGCGCTCAGACAAAATTTAGGAATATAGAGTTCCTTGATTCCATGAAGTCTAGGATGGCCAGGATTGCTAAGTCTAGGATTCCCAAAGTCAAAAATTTAGAATAGTTGGTGTTTGGTGTTTCCATATGCCAAGAAATACTAGAGATATGATAATACTCTGGAGACTGCCTTTCATTCATTTGTGCAAGCATTCCTTCATTTAACTGATAGTATTGACTGAGTATGTTGTGCCAGATGCCATTCTAATCAATGGGAATGCAGTCATGCAGAGACAGAAGTGTGTTTTTATGGCATTTACCTGTCAGGTTGAAGGTTACTGAAAATCAACAAGTAAACTGGGAACAACAGTGAACAGTAATTTGAGATAGTAATAATGCTTTGAAGAAAATAAAATAGGTAAGTTTGTTAGAATGACTGTGAGGAAGGAAAGCAAGTGTTCAAATAATAACAATAATAATAGTGATAATAATAGAGTTTACTATTAATAGAGCAAAGATACTGCTCTAAGAGAATTACATTTTAAATCATTTAATCCCCAAAAAAAGCTCAGTGAAGGAGGTAGCCCTTTTTGCCCTTCTCTCGTAGAGGAGGAAACAGAAGCCCAGAGACATTAAGTTGCTTTTTAAGATCCCACAGCTTGTAAGAGGCAGAGATGGGATAGTAGGAACAGTTCCTTGAGGAGGTGACATTTGAGCTGAGACCAGAATGCAGAGAAGAAGCCGCCCATGGAAACCCCAGGAAATATCAAGGTCCCGTTTCCTACAGTGGGCACGCTTAACCTATTTGTGGAACAGAAAGGCCAGTGTGAGAGGTTTCTGGTACCTTTTTATCAAAACGTATTCCATTGAAGCAATTTTGGGACATTTCTTCTTGTGTGAAGTTCTGCTGGAAAATGTTCTGGTCTTCTCCATGTTGGCTTGAAACTGTGCAGGACCACAGGTAGCAGAGAAAGATAGGTCCTGGGAGCAATTGTGTTTTGTTTTGAAGATTCAGATATTAGACTAGAGCACCAGGAAAATTCTGAGTATTCAGACTTCAGCAAAGCATGATATCCTCAAAGAACAGCTAAGGAAGTTAGGCCACCTTTAGGTGGTTTCATTATTATTCCTTGAATGTGTCTGATTAATAGTTCAATGACAAAAAGTAAGTTAGTCTTTAAGAACATGCCTCCAAACTCTATCCTTGCACATGGCATAGCCAACTTTTAATAATTCCTTTAATAAAGACATAGAAATGTGTTTATTAAATTTACAGGTGGTATAAAGCTGTTGTTAAGTGCAAACAGGATGACAGCAACAGAGTTAATATGGATTTAATAGACTATAATTAGGGGTCATACTTACAAGATATAGCCTAACAGTGAAAATTGTGAAGTTGTGTGTTAAGTTTATATACATATACATATATGTGTGTGCTTTGCATTATGTATGTGTGTGTGTGTGCATCTGTGTCTCTGAGTGTGTATACTTATAAATGCACACTCAGAGAATGGAGGAGTGCTTATTAAACGTTCTTTCAATATGTGTATCAAGTCTAATGCACTGTTAAGAAGGTTATGTGTCAATTCCCTCAGTAGTACTGGGTCTGCCATAGTTCATTTTGAGAGACTTTGCTCAACAGGAGAGGGACTGAAAAGGATCATAGTGAAAATGAGGGTTCTAGAAATTAGATCATAGATGGATAACACAAAGAAATGGAGAGGAATCTCCAGCCTCTCTCTGCTCCTAGGAATCGCAGGGGTGGGCCTGGAAGTTCCAAACCTCTAATCATGTGGTTGATTCTTCTGACAGCCAGCCCCCATCCTTAGGTGCTTTCCAAAAGTCATCTCTTTAACATAATGCAAGACACCTTATCACTCTCAGCATTTAGGAAATTCCAAAGGCTTTAGGAGCTTTGTGCCAGAAATGGAGACAAAAACCAAATAGAAATTTCTTATTATAAATCACAGTATCACAGATAGTATGCAGTGAATATCTCGACTGGGTCTGTAGTTAGGCCACATGATTGCGGTAGATCTTGCCCTTATTGTATGTGAAATCAGAAGGATAGGTGGTAGGGAAAGAAGATAAAAGATGTGAGAGAGAGAACACAGGAATGAGAGAGAAAAGACCCACTAGGGCATGAGTAGAGAAAGAAAATAAACAGCAACCATGTAAGTAAAAGTCACCAAGACTGTCCAAGAGATGGTAGGAGCAAACAAGGCTCTATATGATGGCGCTGCATTTCAGAGGGAATCATGAACTTATCAGTAACAATTGCAAGTATCGTGGGCAGCTGTCTTGATGCATTAGGCAGCCAACTGGAAAAGTGAAAAAGCAGGTTTCCTTCTCCTTTAAAGAATCACCACCAACTCCTAAAGGTTTGTGTCTTAAGGGTCTCAAATCAATTTAGCTGAGGTATTTTATTAAACAAAACAACGACAACAAAACTCATCAAATCATGTGTGGCCCAGGATGGATTAGTCTGATCTGTTTTTATGCACTATAATTACCTACCAGTTTTGTGCATTACTTGTTCTCCTTAATCATAAAATCCACGAACCAAGCACGCAAATAGATTTTTAACTTCTCTGTTACCCTTCTCTGTGTCCTAGATTAGTCCTTAGAGGACTCAGCTGTTCCTTATGATCAAGCTTCACCAAACTGTGTTTATCTGTGATGCTTAGAAGAAAAAAACAACAGCTCTATTTAGAGGCTGGGAGATTATGAAAATCTATGCAAATTCACAGAAGAATGGGAGGAAAAGGGAAGAAAACGTAATTCCCAAAAAGGTCAGTTCATTTCTCTCCTGTGTCTTCCTGCTGCATATATATTGAAAGCTCTTGAGTTGAAAAGCCATGGCTCCTGAGCTTGTTCACTGCCTCTCTTTTTCACCTCTTTAAGATAATCATGTAATAGAGAGAGAAATACATTGAATGTTGTTCTTTCTGGCATTTTCCCAAATTACAGTTACGATCTCTTTACATTCCCATCACATCCTTCTGTATAAAGCATTATCAGGGGAACTTGTTAAAAGATATGCATTCCTGGGTCCTCCTTAGACCTACAAAAGCAGAATATCATGGGAATGTGGCCTGAGAATATGTATTTTAAAATTTAGTAGAAGATTTTAATGTACATACATTACATATGTGACAATTAATAATTGTTTAGACAATGTTCCAAGCTTCTGATAAAGGGATTGGAATAATCGGAAGCAGTAATGTGGAGTGGAGATGGAGGACTTCTATTTTTGGTTGGTTATAGCTGCTGAGAGCTCTGGAGGGAATTCCCAGTTTTTGGTATCCTTGGTATATTAATTGATTGCAATTCGGTGGGCAGTGGAGAGAGGAGGGTAGAAATTGTTTCAACCTTAATAGGGTGCCTTAGTATACTTATGCTTTGCTTGGTTGCCAATTGTACCTACACTTGTTGGAAAAGCTTGCACTAAAGCCACCCCAAGGGTGACCTGGGAAAAGCTTACAGCATCTCTAGTCATGCTATTCAGGGAAGAAGAAAAATGTTGGTTTTTCTGGGCGGGGAATTGAGTACTATTCAACAGTACTGAAAATAAGAAAGAATTATGACACAGGTAGTAAAGCATGATGGATGGTTTGGGGAAGTCTAGTTGGCATTTTTATTTACCCTTTCCTATAACAGAACAACAAGAGGGCACTCATTCCATTGGGGAAATCAACAAGCAGCACATTTAAAACAAATGAAAGGAAACTTCACAACCTGTAATGAACTCCAGACACTGTGGCCGCAGATTGCCAAGGAAGATTACCAAAGCAATTAAATGTTTGTGTGTGAATAATGATAGCGTTTTACAACCTAAATAGGTAGAAAAATAAATCCTGTACCTTCAGCTAAAGTTGGCTTCTTTTTCTTTAAGAGGTATCTATCTTTCCACTTGGGGGGGGGGGAAGCTGATCTCCAACTGTATACAAAAAGTGCTGTTTCTTACTTAAACAGATGATAGGATGCTATTGCTTAGACTCATTAAATCTGTGAGAAGAATGGGGCTGTGATGGGGTCTCCAAGACCAAAAAACCCAGCTTGGAGGCTGGTTGGAAAGAACTCTTGGACTCAGCATATTGTTGTACTCATGACTAAGATTTATTATAGCAGTATAGAAGTCAGGATATATAGCCGTATCATAAGGGGAAAAGACACAGGTAGAGTCTGCGGGAATCCATGTGCAGGTTCCTTATGCTCTAGTCCTCCCATGAAGGGTCACAAAAGCACATTCTTTCCCAACAGTGTACATGCAGTAACATGTACGTGATGTTTGTGCCCAGAAAAGCTCATCAGAGAATGAGCACCCAAGGTTTTTACTGGGGCTGGTCACATAAGCACCATCTGCTTAGCATGTACCAAAATTCCAGACTCCTTGAAATAAAACAAGTATTCGTCATAAACCATATTGTTTCCCGAAACAGTCTGGCACAGTGATCCCCTCTTTTCAGTTAGCTTTTGACTGGGAACATTCCAAGGACCAAGTTCTCAGATCCAGCCAAGGGCCAACATTTCAAGCAAGCCCTTCTAAGTATAGCAGTCTCAGACCTCCTACATTAACTCTTTTTCACAGGGGCAGATGACGAAGCTGTGGTGACACTGGGGTTAAAAGGACTTTCAGATCTAAAATAAACCAATGGCAATTACTATAGATTTCATGCCATGGCAAAATGAATCACTGAACGATCCAAGAGAGCAAATCACTTTATTGTTTTAAGGCATGGATATACCCATGGTCATCCATTTTTGTAAAACTTTGTTTTCTTATCTTGACCTTTATCAATTGGCCTATTCATTTCCCTCCATAAAACATTTGTAGTCTGAATCCAAGATCAATTACACTAAAAAAATTGGAGCAATTTAGAAACTCCAGAAACCTGGGGCTAATACTGAGTTGGCCAACAAGCTTGTTCAGGTTTTTTCATAACATCTTACAGAAAAACCCAAACAAACTTGTTGGCCAACCCAATATTTGTGCACTTATTTGTTGCTTCCTTATTTTAAAACTAATATGAAAGGTGACCTTTAAAATTCCTTGATATACTACCATAAGTACAGACATACAAATGCTTCATAAATTTCCACTATCTAAAAGTATCCCAACTCTTCAGTTCTTAGTATTTAAGTAGACTATTTGCTGTACATCAAGATTGGAAGTCCCCCAGGGGAACTGGGGAATTGGGGATAGAGGTGATAATGCATTTACCTCTAAATATAATTTGAATGGTGACATTACACATTGAGGAATAAAAGCTCATTAAATACCTTAAAAATAGCTACGTCTCAATATAAACAATTACCTATAGTTACAAATATATTTATCTGAATGAAATTGGAAGTACCACTTGGAATGCCTTAGTACCTTGTGTCATGACTTAAACATAGTTTAAGCTCTTTGGTAACTGGTATATTTGACATCAATGCATGATTTGAAAAAACAATTTTTTCCATTTTTTCACATTTCCAATTCTAGTTCAAGATCTGGATGCCTCAAGCCTGGACTACTCCAAAAACCAACTTTATAATCTGCCCTACCTCTAACATCTACCCATTCAAAATATATCTTGCCAAATGAATCTTCCCAAGCATTCTGCTAATGTTATTCCTTGCCCCAGAATCTTTGATTTCTTTCAGCTTGAGAATAAATCTCTAAAACCACCATCATCACTAATTTTGTCCAAATTTAGCTAATTTAAGAAAGAATCAATTATATCACTATGACAGTCATGTTGGAATTGTAGACAGAGTTTGTTCTGTTGTGCCTCCAAGAAAGATAGAAACAAATAGACTACCCTCCTCACATCTCCCCCCATTAAAATTTTACACATCCTCGGTACATAGACTGTTGAGGTTTTCCATAGTGAATGCCTGTGTTCTCCCACTTTGATGGTTAATCTTATGTATCAGTGTGACTGGGCTAAGAGATACCCAGATAACTGGTAAAACTTTATTTCTGGCTGTGTCTGTGAGGGTGTTTCTGGGAGAGATTAGCATTTGATTTCAGCAGACTGAGTAAAGAGATCTGCCCTTACCAACATCGGCGGCATTGTCTATTCCGTTTTTAAAGTCCCGAATAGAACAGAAAGGTGAAGGAAGGGCCACTTCCTTCTCTTTCTTCTTGAGCTGGGCATATTTCCCCTGCCCTTGAACATCAGAGCTTCTGGTTCTTGAGCCTTTGAACTCTGGGACTTACATCAGCAGTCCCCTGGTTCTCAAACCTTTGGACTTGGACTGAACTTTACCACTAGCTTCCCTGGTTCTCCTGTTTGGAACTGCAGACTGTGGGACTTCTTGGCCTTGACAACCTCATGAACCAATTCCTATTGGAATTCCAAATCTCCTCTTCTCTCCCTCTCTCTCTTTCTCTCTGTCTATCCATCCATCCTAGTGGTTCTGATTCTTTGGAGAATGCTAACTAACACACCCACCAAAGTTTTCCGTATTGCTTTGATGAAAGATGGTATTTGTAGGGTCTTCTAGGGAATGTTGCAAAGTGTTTCTCTCTTCTCAGGTAATCCGTTCTAATATTCCCACCTCCCTATGTTTTCTGACCTCTTCTTCATACTCTGCCAGGACTGTTGCAGCTTCTCCACCTTATCTATTGTACAATCCATCACCCCAACTGTGCATTAGGATTGGTTCCAGATGTCGTTGCTGTGACATTAAATCTTGAATCATGGGAGAGTGTTGCCCTGTAATACTCTTCCCTCTTCACCCTCATGATGCACTCCCACACCTGTCCCTCTGGTTCCTTGTTGTATACATCAGCCCAGCCCTTCAGTTATTTTGGGGAGCAAGCTATTTCCATTCCAAGTAGGGATTATAATTTCCTGTTCAGATTATGTTAAAACCTGTCCCTATTTCTTGGTCTGAAGACCTTGAGTAACAGTAGAGCAGAATAAGCATCATCTTGAAAGTAAGACGCTTCAGGTGTGATCTTTTGCAAGCCCTCTAGGCAAGGTAAGACCATTTTTCTCTGGCAAGGAAATAAAGTCTGCTTCTACCAGTCCCCTGTTTTCAGAGCAATCTGGGATTCAAGATTCTCAGTCTTGTCCCCCAAATGTCCTCAGTTCAGATCTCAGGTACTATGCCCTCCTGTAAGAGCTCTACCTTTAATATGAGACCTGTTAACTTTGTATGTTTAGTCTCCTTTGCAGATCTGATTCCTTTACGATTAAATCCTGGCCATGAATTTTAGCCCAATCTGTCCTCTTGCTGTAGGAGATAAGGGTCACTTTAAATACCATCGTGGTATTTAAGCCTTTTGGCTTTCATTGCTTGTCATTTTTTTAATTTAAGATTTCCAAAGCAAGGGCTTTGGAATAAAGTCAGTGCTCTCCACAATTCTTACAATTATTGGTGTCCTCGCAATGTTTATATACCTAAATTACTGTGGAAGCTGGTACTTCACCTTCCACTGGTATAGCACGCCAGTCCATCACAGATGAGAGTCAGTCATTTGGTTGCTCTGGCTCACCAGGAGTAATCATACTCAAATATCAACACTAATGTTGTCTTTGTTGCTATTTAACACTAAGTGATCCCTTTCCAGAATCCCAGGATTAAACAGAATATAACTTGCAAGATATGGAAAAATACAGGAGATATTTTGCATAATCTTGAATCATTGAATGTTTTCTGCAAATGACAGTATTTCCTTTTTTTGCATAGTAGATGCTCCATAAAAGTTTTATATTAAATCAGCATGGTCTTAGGCTCTCTTATTTGCTGTCCAATGATTGTAAATGAAAAACAACTTGCAAAATAAATATAAATAAAATATGCATGTATCCCCATTTCAGAGAACAGAAATAAAACTCCTCTCTCCCCTATCAGTTTTAATGTAAATATGTTTTCCATAGATGTTTATTTTACAGTCAGATAAGATTTGCAGAAGCAAACCTGAGATAGATGTATTTAGAGGGAAACAATTTTACCCTTTCTCCATTATTCCACCCTTGTTCATGAAATTGGAACCCTACCTCTATAGGAAATATTGAAAATCTTTTTTTTTTTTTTTTTTCCCCTTTTCCATGACTCATCTCTGCCCGGGAGAGGAGAAATGACTTGTGTGGTAGGCAAGATAGGGAGAAGAGATCTGAGTAATGGCCACATATCCTTCTTGCTTCTCTCTTTGAGGTGGTCGGAATAGAGGCTGGGCTGGTTGGGAAGCTAGGGCAATTTCCCAACTTCTGAGCCAGTGATCACTTGTATAGAACAACTAACTCTCAACTTGAGTTGGTCCCAATATTTAGATTACAATGTGCCAAAGCAAATTGAGATTCCACATTTGAGTCAATGCAGTTTTATTTATAAACTATATTTATAGAAGAAGAAAGTGCCTTTCATGATACTCCCAATTTTGAGACTAAGCAGTCTTTTTCTACATCTGTTTGAGTTAATGAGAGTTGGATAATGAGGTTATAGAAATTTAATTATTACCAAAGTTTTGCTTAGTAAAATCAACTTCTAAAGATGAGTGTAGATTAATAACCTAAATGAATGTATAGTTTACCGCATAAACATTTTAAGAGAGGTTTTATGAAATGTTTTAATCTTAAGTTTATAAATCAATTGTATGATTCCGGGTGTCTTTGTCTATTCAGACAAACCAAGATCTTTGTGTTTCTTAGTCAATAGAGAGAAATATAACTTATGCTTATAAAATATAAAGTAAATATAAATTTATCTGAAACAAGTATGTAAATATATCAACCTTTCCTTAATTGATCTAACAATATAAAGTACCAGCTGGGGATTTGCTTCCCTAAGCACCTGTGTTAACAGTCTCCCATTCTTTCCTGGCTTCAATAACAGCTTCTAAGCCAAGAACTGAATCACTGATTTCAGATATATATTTCTATCCAGAGATAAATTTTAAAATATTGAGCTCATAAATTTCTGCTTTTACAGGGGCAGCCTGATTTTATTTGCCATTTTAAATAGCATTTTCCAATCCAGGTTTTCTAGCAATAAAGAGTATTTCTTAAATGGTAAAATGTCCTAAGGAATGGGGGTACAATTGGCAACTCAGAGAAACCTCTCTTAATATGTTCCTCATAATAATGACCAAGGCCTCTTCCGTTAGAAAATTATCTCAACATTAGTAATTCTGGTTATTGAAATAGCATAGCTGTATAGGACTTTGAGAGAATTTCAGTCCTTTGTGACATTTTTAAACATATGAATTTATCTCTGCCATTTTCTCTTTTTTGTTCTTCCCCACTATGCCTTTTGGAGAGGGAACAAGGTTCTGATTTGTAATGCTGTGTCTAGTGATTGCTTTTTTTCCTCTGGGGATTAGAAAATCTAGCAAAACAGAACTGAAGTGTTGTGGATAGGTGTCACTAGGTATAGTTTAGGTGGCAAACTTTTTGTAGTTTTAAACTTAGGCTTGTAAATAAAAATTAGACATCTATGTACTCTTTATGTACCTATAAGATTGTAAACTGAAGTTTTCCTCTTACAAGCAGGCTGGTATCTCAATGCATTTGTTGGTAAATTCAAGGAGACTAAGAACTGGAGGGTGTGGCCAAGAGAGCAGAGTAGGAAGACCCTGAGCTCACCTCCTCTCATTGGCACAACAAAATTATAAAAATTTTCAGAGCAACTGTCTATGAAAATGACCTAAGACTTGCAGAAAATATTTTTCACAACAAAAGGCATAAAGAAGGAACCACAAGGAGACCGGTAGGAGGGGTGGAGACCCAGAGTAATCAAGACCCACACACTTGGGTAGGTGACTCACAAGGGAGAGGATAATCTCAATTGCAGAAGTTCTCCCCAAGGAGCAAGGGTCTGAGCACCTCATTGGGTTCCTGAACCTAAGAGTCCTGCACTGGGAAAACGAATCCCCAGAATGCCTGGCTTTGAAGACCAGTGGGACTTGCATTAGGGGGAACCAGAAGGCTGTAGAAAATAGCTCTCAAGGGGCATACACAAAACCCCAATTGCTCCAAGTCCCAATGTAGAGGCAATAATTTGAAAGGGGCCTGAGTCAGAGCCATTCGCTGATCTTGAAGAGCCTCCCAGAGAGGCAGGAGGCAAATGGGACACCCCAGGGACACAGATGCTAGTGCCAGCCATTTGTGGGAGCTCATTCTACCACAAGGGCACTCTTTTGGAAACCTCCCTTTAGCCTATTAGTGCTGAGCGCTAACTCATCCACCAGTGGGCCAGCACCAGCCCTGGGCACCCCTGGACTGTGCAGCCAGTCATGTCAGGACTGGGCCTTGCTCACCAGAGGGCCAACAGCCACCATATGAGGCAGGGCCTGGCAGCCAACTGGACTGGGGGCCAGCCCTACCTGCCAGTATGACCACACTAGTCAGCCCTGCCACAACAAAAGGGCCCATACAACACACTGAGGGGCACCTCTAGAGCATATAGCTTTGGTGACCAGAGTGGAGTACACTGCTGAGTCCCATAGCACATCTCCACATAAGGCCAGTTCTCTAAGATCAGGAAATATAAATGACCTATCTAATACATAGAAATAAACACAGAGAATTAGGCAAAATGAGGAGACAGAGGAATATGTTCCAAATGAAGGAATGAGACAAAACCCCAGAAGAAGAACTAAGTCAAGTGGAGATAAGCAATATACCCAATAAAGAATTCAAGGTCGTGGTTATAAAGATGATAAATGAACTTGGGAGCAGAATAGATTAACACTGTGAGAAGTTTAATGAAGAGTTAGAAAATATAAAGAAGTACCAAACAGAGTTGAATAATACAGTAACTGAAAAAACAAAACAAAACAAAATAAAACACTAGAAGGAATCAACTACAGATTGGATGATACAGAGGAATGGATCAGTGAACTGGAAGACAGAGTAGTGGAAATCATTCAAGGTGAAATAAAAATTTTTTTTTAATTAAGAAAAATGAAAATAGTTTAAGAGGTAGTTGGAAAGGAAGGAATGGTTCCAAACTAATTCTATGAGGCAAACATTACCCTGATACCAAAACCAAACAAAGACACCATAAAAAAAGAAAATTAGAGGCCAATGCCACTGATGAACATGGATGCCAGAATTCTCAACAAAATATTAGCAAAACAAATTTAACAGTACATTAAAAGGATTATACAAATCCCATGATGAAGTGCGATTTATCCCAGAAATGCAAGTATGGGTCAATATCTGTAAATTAATCAATGTAATACACCACATTAACAAATTGAAAAGTAAAAATCATGATAATTTCAATAGATGTAGAAAAAGCTTTTGACAAAATTCAACATCTGTTTGTGATAAAAATTCTCAACAAAGTGGGAATAAAATAAACATACCTCAACATATACTAAAGGTTATGACAAACCAACAGCTAACATCATTCTCAACAGTACAAAGCTGAAAAAATTTCTTCTAAGATCAGGAAAAAAGACAAGGATGCCCACTCTTACTACTTATTTAACATAGTATTGGAAGTCCTAATCACAGCAATCAGATAATAAAAAGAAATAAAAGGCATCCAAATTGAAAAAGAAGTAAAATTGTCAGTGTTTGCAGATAACATGATATTGTATATAGAAAATCCTAAAGATGCCACAAAAAACTATTAAAACTAATAAATTCAATAAAGTTGCAGATACAAAATTAATATACAGAAATCTCTTATGTTTTTATACACTAACAAAAACTATAAGAGAAATTTTAAAAAAATCCTTTTTTCAACTGCATCAGAAAAATAAAAGACCTAGTAATAAATCTAACCAAGGAATAAAAGACCTGTGCTTGGAAAATTATAAGACATAGAAAGAAATTGAAGACAAAACAAACAAATGATAAGATATACTGTGTTCGTGGATAGGAAGAATTGATATTGTTAAAATGACCATACTCCGCAAGGCAACCTACAGATTCAATGCAATCCCTATCAAAATACCAATGACATTTTCCACAAAGCTAGAACAAATAATTCTAAGAATTGTATGGAACCATGAAAGACCAACAATAGCCAAAACAACCTTGAGAAAGAACAAAGCTGGAGGTATCATGCTCTCTGATTTCAAAATATACTGCAAAGCTATAGTCATCAAAACAGTATGGTACAGGCATAAAAACAGACACATAGATCAATAGAGGTCAATAGAGAGCCCAGAAATAAACCCACACTTATATGGTCAGTTAATCTGTGACAAAATCTTTTCAGGAAAACCTCTTCAATAAATGGTGTTGGGAAAACTGGACAGCTACATACAAAAGAATCATACTGAACTACTTCCTCACACCATGTACAAAAATAAACTCAAACTGGATTAAAGACTTAAATGTAAGACCTAAGACCATAAAACTCCTACAAGAAAACATAGGCAGTAAACTCTTTGACATTGGTCTTGGCAGTATCTTTTTGTATCTGTCCCCTAAGGCAAGGACTCCAAAAGCAAAAATAAGCAAATAGAACTACATCAAACTAAAAAGCTTTTTCACAGAGAAGGAAACCATCAACAAAATGAAAAGGCAACCTACTCAATGGGAAAAAATATTTTCAAATGATACATCCAATACAGGGTTAATATCCAAAATATACAAAGAACTCATACAGCTCAATGTCAAGACACCAAACAACCTGATTAAAAAGTGGGCAGAGGACCTAAAGAGACATTTTTCCAGAGAAGACAGACCAACAGGTACATGAAAAGATATTCAACATCACTAATCATTAAGGAAATACTAATCAAAACCACAATGAGATATCAGCTCACACCTGTCAGAATGACTATTATCAAAAAGACAACAAATAACAAATGTTGGTAGGATGTAGAAAAAGAGAACACTCATGCAATATTGATAGAAATGTAAATTGTTATAGCCACTATGCAAGACAGTATGGTTTCCTTTAAAAATTAAAAATATAACTACCATACAATGCAGCAATTCCACTTCTGAGTATTTACTTGAAAAAAACCAAAAACACTAATTTGAAAAAATATATATACAATGCTACTGTTCATTGTAACATTATTTATAATAGGCAAGATATGGAAGCAACCTAAGTGTCCATAAACAGATGAATGGATAAAGAAGATGTGGTATATATATACACAATGGACTATTATTCAGCCATAAAAATAATTGAGTTTTGCCATTTATGACAGCATGGATAGACCTAGAGGGTATGATGCTAAATGAAATAAGTCAGAGAAAGATGAATACCATATGATTTCATTTATGTGTGGAATCTAAAACAAAACAAAAAAAACAAGCAAGCAGAACAAAACAGAAACAGACTCATAAATACAAAGAACAAGCTGGTGGTTACCAGAAGAAAAGGGGGTGAGAGCATGAGTGAAATAGGTGAAGGAGATTAAAAGGTACAAACTTCCAGCTATAAAATTAATGTCACTTGGATGTAATATACAGCATAAGGAATATAGTCAATAATATTGTAATAACTTTGTATGGTGACAGATGGTAATTAGACTTATTGTGGTGATCATTTTGTAATGTATAAAAATATCAAATCACTATGCTGTACACTTGATAGTAATATAACATTGTAAGTCAATTACACTTCAGTTTAAAAATACTAAATAAATAGACAAATAGGTACATCAATAAATAAATAAATGGAGGCTAAGAATTGTTTAGGTTGGTCATACCTAAATGTATTTTTTTCTTTATTGAGGCATAATGTGTTTATATCATAAGAAGTACAGATCTTAAGTGCACAGTTTTTTAAAAATTTAATTTAATTTTTTTATACAGCAGGTTCTTATTAGTTATCTATTTTATACATATTGGTGTATATATGTCAATTGTACAGTTTGATAACTTCTGACAAATTTATACATCCTTGTTACTGCCACCCAAATCAAAATATAGTAAATTTCCACCAAACCAGAAAGTTCCCTGATGCTGTTTTCCATTGAACAGCTACCCCCACCACGTCTATGACAACTACTGTTCTGATTTCTATCATAATTACTTGTTGTGTGTGTTCTTCATCTTCATCTAGATGGACTCTTAGAGTGTGTACTTTTTTTGTGCCTGGTTTCTTTTGCTCAATAAACTGGCCATTTAGGTTGGTGCATGTTGTTGAAAGAATTATTATTCATCTTTATTGCTGAATTGTAACCAACTGTGTGAGTACATCACAATTTGTTTATCTATTATCCCATTGATGGGCATTTGGTTTGTTTGGAGATTTTGGTTATTTTCAAAAAACTTTTTTGGAACATTCTTGTGCAAGTTTTTTTCTAAACATATCTAGGAGTAAAATGGCTGAGTCACAGGGTAGGTATGTTTATTTGTATAAAAAACAGCCCGATTATTTTAAACCAAAGTGTTTATATCATTTTACACTCTCAGTAGCAATATATGGGGGTTCTAGTTGAGCCACATTTTTGCCTATGTTTGATATTGATTGTCAGTTTAATTTTAGCCATTCTAGGAAGTATGTAGTAGCATCTCCTTACAGTTTTAAATAGTGTTTCCCTGGTGACTAGTGATGTTGAGCATCTTTTTAATGTGCTCATTGGTCATTTGTGTATTTTTCTTTTGTTAAGTGTTTGTTCAAATATTTTCCCATTTTAAAAGAACTGGTGGTTTATATTGAGTTGTACTAGTCTTTATCTATTTTGGATACATGTGCTTTGTCAGATATGTGTTGTTAATATATTTTTTTCCCCCGCCTGTGGCTTGCCCTTTTCTTTTCTTAATGGTGTCTTTTGATCAGCATATGTTAATAAAAAAACAAAGCCTAAATGCAGCTTATAATTTGCCATACTTTTCTATTGTTGAATAATTTGAATAGAATAATTTTTCAAAATACACCAATTTTAAATGTTCTAAAAATGTGTTCAATAAATGAATCTCCTTTTTAAAGATCTTTTCAAGTATCATAAAAGACTCCTTAGTAGCTACCATTATTATAGACTTTGAGAAAGAGTGTGTAACAGAGATAGAAACACACACATGCAGACTTTGTGAGTTTCTGGGTGTGTCCAAATTGAGGACCTAGGATGATTGTGTTACTAACAGTGAAGTGAAACTCAGGAGGCAATGTTGGATTGAGAGGGGCTGTCTTGGTTCTAGGCCCTGTGGCCAAAGTGTGACAATGGAAGGTCTTTTCCAAGGCTGCTGTCAGGACGCATGTGCTCTGGGCCTGGTAATACTGGGTACTTGCTTTCAGTATTTTGGCTGAGAAAAACAAGCAGAGTTAAATTTTTCATGAAGCTATGAAGCTTAATCATCAGAGATCTTGACTGGCATGGACCCCTTCCAAGACCCTCGGAAGGGTCATGGCCACATAGTTACATGATGATATACTTCTTTTATAAAATTTACAAAAATAAGGTATTTGAACCACGATAGGTTAAGACCACTGTCTTCTTCCACTCTGATTCCCTTCTCTCATATTCACTTTCTTCTCTCATCAATTGGTTTTGTAATGTCTGTGAGACTTTGGGTTAGGGTTAGGCTAAACTAGTTAAGCTGGGAAAGTTGAGTTGAAGATACACTTAATTTTGGTTTAGTGGGATACTTCTATGAGGCTTTCAGTCACCTGTGTTTAATTATTTCTTTGCTGGTCATTCTAGTGTAGGAATGGCTTCTAGGAATAGCCCTACCATCCATTATATCAATACCTCTGGTGTTGTGAGATGACAGTGGATAGCCAGAGGTCATATAGTAATATAACAGTGTTTGTGATATTTGACCCTGGAAGAACATATATAGTAGAAGAGAATCAAGATTTGAAATATACAGACCAGAAACTAGCCTGTGGAACATTCTTTTGAACTTTATACATATTAAAGTACAAGTGATAGATTCATCTTTCACTGACAATCAAATGTTCTTACTTATGAGACATATACTCGAAAAATGTAGACAATATGCAATTATAAACATGCCTTACCTATTATTTTTATTGGAGTCACATGAAATAAAAATCAAAATTTTGTGTCTGTTAGAACACAAATAGTATAAAAGCTAAGTATATTTGTTCGTGTATATTCACAAGTGTTATGCACCCCAACATATGAGATCTTGAGTAAGTGTATCTGATATATCTTGTCTTCAAGGGAATTCTGGTAGTTTAGGCAGAATTGCACATGACATCACTAGCAACAAAGGAAAAATGTCTAAAAAACCACATATACCTTCACAAAACTTCCACATATATTCAGCAGTAAGTTAATGTATATAGCATAAGGATCATTTGGTTATGCAATTATACGGCTCAACATTATGTAATGACAGTTTTGAATGCATTTGCCTTGCTTTTGTGTGCACCTTATTTTCAGATTAAAAAATATTTTCAAAATAATTAAATGAATGAATAGCCTCTTGAATTGTTTGATAATCCAGTTAATGAAGAAGAGTGGATCATAAAAATACATTGGAAAAAGGCTTACTTTTCTTGCTAATTTTAAACAATTACTAACATAGATAAAGATAAGAAAAAATTTATAATATATTATGACAACCAGGATGTCATTGACAAACTGGTTAGAGAATGATCATTTTAAAGGTTATTTGTTTAGTCACTCATAAGAAAATTCGAAGTGACCTGAAATCTCATAGGTCATGTATGAAAGAAGCTTGACAGTAATCCTATAAATGGGCATGAATTTTGAATCTGAAAACACCTTTTTTAATCTATCAATAACAGTAGAAGAGTATTTTGATCAACCTTGATAAAGCGAAGAGTAAATTATCTCTCTATTCTTCCTAGAGAAATGATATAAAACCATGACCGTATGAGAAGAGGTATTAAAAAATACAGCCAAAGTAGAAAAAAATTATTATACATGCATCAGATAGTTGATTGATGAAAATATTAACAACTTCTAGGAATACTCCCAGTTAAATATCAACTTTGAAAAGATTGATTGATATTATTCTGACTTATTGTCTAAATAATCACATTTGTATCAAATATAGTTGAAATTTTGTATTCTTTTGTTTAAGGAGGGATCCCCGAATTGTTTGTTTTCAGACTCCTAAAAATTTAATATAGGGTATGCCAGTGTATTCCTCTTTAACAGACATCCTGGGAAAATCTCACACAAAGAGAGGCAGAGTGCCAGTCATGTGGGCTGAATGCCTGACAGCTTCTTATAAAACTGATCATGGAGACATTCAATCCTGGATCAAGTACAAAGCTCTGATCAAATTCTTCATTCCATATGCCTGTGCCTCGTGTGTCATCTCAATTTTTAAAAATTTTTTTACTTTCATTTCTTTGTACTTTTAGGCTTTTCATATAAGCTCTTTCAATACTCTCACTGCTTTTACACTTATCAGACATGATGGTGTTAATAAGATTCATTTTAAAAAGGACCTAAAACTAAACATAAACTCAGCAAACACCCAATAAATTAACAATACATTGCTGAGACTAAAATGATTGCATGACATCCACTGCCTCCCAGTAATCACAGCCAATGAGGACAGCCTTTAAGCAAAACGTGAACTAATTTTTAATAAAGGTTAAAAAGTTAAAAAATTTAAGGAACTTTTCTTTATTTAGATTATGTAAAAATGAAGCATCTGTACATAAAATGCACTCAACAAGATGTAAAAAACCACTGCAGTATCTGTTTAGGTTATCTGAACCTCTGTTTACCTCCATCATTGACTATGTTAATTATTTTCCTATAATAAATACATGCCAGAGAATATCTGGAAGGGTGTGAAGGAAATTACTTTGGATAAATGGGGATCAATATAATTTGATATCATAGAGGAAACATTAGCTCATAGAACATAATATAAACCATACATGTATATGTGACCTTTCCTCATTTCTCCTTTTAAAATAAGATTCCCAGATTCTTTTCAAAAACATTTTAGATAAACATTAAGTTGACTTTCATTCTTTTAGAACTTTGTGCAAACAAATCTAGTGACAGCTCTTCTCCTAACTCCTGAGATTGACAACCCTTTTCAGGTAGTAGGTAGTTGTAGGGAGAGTGGGGTGTAGGAAGGAGGGAGAGAGATGTTATTTTCAAATTTGAGTCATGAGTTGACTCAGATTTGAGCATAGTGAGCGTTAAGGGATAAGGATACAGGAAATGCCTGAAATGGAGAAAGGGGGTTGAAAGAGAGTCAAAGCCAAACTTTACTTAATTTGTCTCCAATTTTACCAAAGGACTTTTCTTGGACTCTACTTCCCCAAGCCTTCTTTGCTTGCTTAGTCACATCATCCAAGTCTCAGAATTTTTTCCTACCGCCTCCTGCTGAAGTAGCTCTCCTCTAGGTACCCTCTGTTCTTTTACTATATTTTACTTAGAATTCTTCTCCCTCTCTAAAAATCTTTTTTTTAAATTATTGAAGTATAGTTGATTTGCATTATTGTGTTAGTTTCAGGTGTACAGCAAAGTGATTCAGGTATATATTTTTTCAGATTATATTCCATTATAGATTATTGCAAGACATTGAATATAATTCCCTGTGCTATACATTGAATCCTGTTGCTTATCTATTTTACATATAGTAGTTTGTATCTGTTAATCCCATACTCTTAATTTGTCCCTCCCTCCCTTACCCCTTTGGTAATCATAAGCTTGTTTTCTATGTCTGTGAGTCTTTTTCTATTTTATATATAGATTCATTTGCATTATTTTTTAGATTCCACATGTAAGTTATATCTTATGGTATTTGTCTTTCTCTGACTTACTTCACTAAATATCAATATAATATTCTTTAGGTCCATCCATGTTGCTGCAGATGGCAATATCTCATTCCTTTTATATGGCTGAGTAATATTCTGGGGGTGTGTGTGTGTATGTGTTTATATCAATCACATTTTCTTAAGCCAATCATCTGTTGATGGGCACTTGGGTTGTTTCCATGTCTTGGCTATTGTAATAAAAATCTTTAAAAAATGTGTTTATTGTCTGTCTCCCTCACTAAAATGGAAACTATATGAGGACCAGTTTTTTTCCATTGTTACTATGCTGAGTCCTAGAATAGTGCCCAGAACATAGTAGATGGGTTTGAAGTATTTTAAGTTCTCACAAATTCTTAGTTTAACAACTTGTTTTAGACATATAAATATGCTAAAGATTCAATATATATGTTAAATGTTGCAATTAAAAAACTATCTTTTGTTGTAGACAGAGGCCAAAGAATGCTAAAAAGTATGAAGTCAATATTTTACATACAGAAACATTCTATACTCCTTTAACATAAATGCATATTTAATCACTGTCCTAGTTTTAAGCCAGTGTGTTCTTTCTGGCATTAATAATTATCGGGGAAATAATAATCAAAACTACAATATCACCTCACATCTCTTAGAATGGCTGTTATCAAAAAGACAAGAGACAACAAGCGTTGGCGAGAATGTAGAGAAAAAGGAACCCTTATTGCACTGCTGGTAGGAATGTCAATTGGTAGAGCCACTAGGAAAAGCAGTATGGAGGTTCCTCAAAAAATTAAAAATACAACTACCATCTGATCCAGGAGTTCCACTTCTAAGAATATATCTGAATGAAATAAAATCACTATCTTGAAAAGATATCCTTGTAACCCTGTTCATGCAGTATTATTCACAATAGCCAAGGCATGGGAGCAATTTAAGTGTCTGTCGATATGTGAATGAATTATAAAAATGTGATATATATATATATAAAATGTGATATGTATCTTTATATTT
Organism: Physeter macrocephalus; assembly: GCF_002837175.3. Taxonomy (NCBI): domain Eukaryota; kingdom Metazoa; phylum Chordata; class Mammalia; order Artiodactyla; family Physeteridae; genus Physeter; species Physeter macrocephalus. The sequence goes on from NC_041233.1 coordinate 60,968,555, forward strand.
ATATATATATGTATCACATGATATATATATAATCATCTGCAACAATAGGATGAGCCCTGAAGGCATTATACTAAGTGAAATAAGTCAGGCAGAGAAAGGCAAATACTGTGTGATCTCCCAAAGCCAAAGTCACAGAAATAGAGAGTAGTATGGTTATTGCCAGGGGCTGAGGGTGGTGAAAATAGGGAGATGTTGGTCACAGGATACAAACTTCCAGTTATAAGGCAAATAACTTCTGGGCATCTAATGTACAGTATGGTGACTATAGCTAACAATGCTATATTATATACTTGAAAGTTGCTAAGAAAGTAGATCTTAAATGCTCTCATCATACATACACACACACAAATGGTAATTATTTGAGGTGATGGAGATTTTAACTAACTTCATTGTGGTAATAATTTTGCAAGATATATGTCTATAAAATTATCTATTTGTACACCTAAAATTAGAACAATGTTATATGGCAATTATATCTCAATAAAGCTGGAAAAGAAAGGATATAATGGCTATATATTAAACCCATATATTTATGGGTTTTAATAATAAGATTTTGTACTATTTTATAATATAAACAACTTTAAATATCTTTGTACTATGTTTTTTTTTAAAAGAGAGAATTTAGTCTCATCCTTCTGGGGCAAGAACTACGTGTAGCAGCCCTCCACATGGTACTCCCTTGTCCTTAATCCCATGTTATGGTATCAATTTAATTAAAATCAATTAATATTTTGCCATAATGTTGATATAAATACTTTCTTTTCCTACATAATCACAGTTGGATCCTGTAAATGATTAATATTAATATGGGAAATTAAAACACGAAGGAAGTGGGGAAAAGAGGGAAGCAGATGAAATAAGTTCTGAGAACACACAGTGTTTCCTCAGCTACTAGAATGACTTTTCTTCTACCTAGAGGAAAATACAAAGAGAAATTATAGGCAGTCACTGGGGAGCCGCCTGACATGGCAGAAAGTGAACTGGAGTAGGTACTCAGAGGTTCTAATAGTCCCAGCTATAACATTAAGTAGCTGTGGGATTTTTAGCAAGTTTTTTTGGCATCTGGCCTTCAATCTCTCCTTTGTAATATTTCTTTCCAACTCTGACTTTTTGTATAGACCTAAAACCTACAAGTTATATTTGATTGCTTTATTTTTACCTCATGTCCAACATCCAACCCAGGATTTCCCATTGGCTTTATTTCCAACATGAATACACCGGCTTTTCACCAACTCCTCTGCTATCAACTTAGTCCAAGCCATGACTATCTCTCTCAGACTTCAAAAATAGTGTCATGAATGGTTTTCCTGCTTCAAATCTACTCTTATCTATAGCTTATTATCCACATAGCAGCTAGTATACTTTAAAACAAAGAAAAATTCTCCAATGTATTCCAATTACAATTGGAATAAAATCCATGTTCTTTATCTTGCATTCGAGGCCTTTGATGCCTTGGCTTCTACCTACCTCTCTCTCTTTCTGCCTTACCACTTCCTTTACTGACAATAGCAGATCCACACAGGCCATTTTTCTAACCTCCAAACACATTGAGAATGTCCTATCTCAAGTCCTTTGTTGTTCCATCTGCCTAGAACACTCTCCCCCAGGACTTCAGCTTTTTATCATGTCAATCTTACCACCAGGTCACTTTGTCAGACAGATTTTCCCTGATCACGCAATCTTATGTTGCCACTGCCTCACTTCCCATTATAATCTAACCCAAAATCTCATTTGATGTCCCTCATAGCACTCATCAGTATCAGAAATGTTTAATAATCTATGTGTATATAGGTTTATTTTATTCTCTTCCGCAAAACCAGAAACTCATTGAGGGCAGGAAATTTGTTTTTCACTACTATTATTCCCAGTGTCCAGAATAATGATTTTCACATGACAGGTGCTCAGTAAAACTCTTCATGAATAAATAAATACTAAATGAATCAATAACAAAGACTGGTAACAAAACATTGCTTAGCAAGAGATGAAGCTAGATTTTCTGCATCACTAACACTCAGAGACTTTTCTATTCTCTGGCAAAATATAACATTATCTTGACATGATAGTCAAGATTCTTTCATAAGGTAATTAATCCAAACTCATCACTGAAATATATCTTTTGAATTTTTTCCCGACATTACAGTTTAGATCTTCTTTGTCTCTGTATCATTGCAAGGGTAAAATAGTAAAGTTCTAAGTACAATAAGTATCTACAACTAGTCACCTAGATTTTTGTGGGGGGGTGCGGATCACTCATTTTTCTCATACTTCGTGCCCTTTTCTACAGCATTCAGTGCAATTCTCTCCATTTCTGTTCTTCAGTGACTCACAGTCCCCTTCTACCTTAAATTTGTTTTAAGGTGGTGGCTATTAAAAGAAGATAGAATTTGTTAGTAAGGTTAGGACACCCCAATAATCTACTTTTACTTGAAAACTGAGTCCCTTTTTTTACACAATGAAAAGGGTGAGAATTAGACACAGGTTACAGAACAAGGAGAAGGTGACTTAGAGAGAAATGGACTGTGATTCTAGATTTAACAACTTTCAGACAGGAGACTAGAATAAGCTTTAAGACCCAGGACAAGATAAATCTCTTTAGATTTCAATCTTTTGAACTAACTCTAACGTGGGTCTCTGAACAATATGTGCTGGTCTTTCTAGGGCAAGGCTGTGCTTGGTTATAGTAGCTGTGCCTATATTTACAAAGAGTGCAAGGATTATTTCTGTATTGAGCATCTGCTGGCTTAAGATAAAGTAACTTACACTTCATTGTGCACTAATGTTCTCCTTATTCTATTTATTCCCAGAAAAGGGGAATAATTTCAATACGAAAGGTGGGTTCTAAAGGGGCCATAGTGTCTTACTCAAAGAACTGTCCATATCTAGCCTGCCATGACAAAAAACTCCTCTAAAATAAAAGCCAAAATGACTGTCTCTTGCTCACTTCCTTACATGGTTTGAAAAAAAATAACAATTTATGCGTATGGACAAATTACTTCAGAAATGGTCCTTTGCTAGAGACAGATACTTGAATTCTGTTAGAACAGAGTCCATCAAAGACAAATTTCAGTAAGCTACCATGTTATAAGTACCGTTTCTCTCATAACAGCTAAATACAGAGCTTTTTCATAAAGCCGTTAAGGTTTATTGAGTAAATAATGCCTGCTTTACCATGGTTTGAACTACATATTCACTTGACAAATAGGAGGAGACATGGAGGGCCTGAATAACTGCATTTTGTTAACACCCTTCAAAGACATCATTCTTCCAGGAAAAAAATGCCTTTAGACAAATGATTCCTTAATATTTAAGTGCTTATCATAAATATTTAAATGTAATGATATTTTGCAAACAAAAACTTTAAATAAACTTTAAAATAAATTGAGTGTGCACAGAATGGGTAGGGATGGGTGGCTTGAACATGCCACTTGTTTATTTTTTATGTTATTTTTCTTTATTAAAATATTGATAACAGTTTTCTAAAACATATGTCCCCTATGCAGTTAAAGCTAGACTAGACAAAGAATATTTTCCACCTCAATTAAAATTAAGAAGGAGCTGATGAACTAAAGAATTCAGAAAGGTGCTAAATGTTGCTTTAAATGTGGCATCCTTAAACATATACTGGAAACTTACACTTGGAATTATGGAGCTCGCTGATATAATTCGTGTCGTAGTTGTAGCTAAAACTAATTTTCTTGTGCTATTTGGGTGGAAAGTTTAGCTCTCAGCATCTGCTATAAACTGCACAGCCCTTAGAATGACACAATTTCATCTGGTTTTGCAAATTCCAGTTTATACCTAAGTGATTTTGCTGTGCATAATCTGAAAATATAAGCATATGAATTCGTAGGCCCAGTTGAGAAACGTTGGGATAGGGTAGCAAGCATATGCACAAAAACAAAAACAATTAGGGCCACCTCACTGTGCCCAAGTGTGACATGCACGAGCACAGGCTGCACAAATTTATTAGCAGTAACACGTCTCCACAGAGACTTTGCAAGTCAGATTTCTTGACTGTTTTTTAAACCATGATTCTGTTGCTGGTAATCTTTGGCAACTAGTCAACTATAACAATTTCATTAATTAAAGTTCCATGTATACAATATTTCTAACTCCAGAACTGATAATGAGAAGCATACCTTATCACAAAACATTGGTTTAAGAATTCTAACGATGGTCATGATTTATTAATACACTTATCTACATCTGGTAGAGGGAGCTTTCTGCATGCCTCAGTGGGAATCTCCTTGATTTTTTTAATGTGATCTGAGGAGAAAGTAGGCATGTAAGTAATTGCTATCTTGTATGCTATCCTTATAAAGTCTTAGGGAAGCTATGGTTTTGCCATCCACAGGTAAATTTGGCCTTTCCATGTAACTTAATTAGTGACTAAAGCAAACACTTCTGACGTGATTTAGTTGGGATAAAGCCAAGGCTTATATTTTATATGTACAACAATCTTGACAAATTTACGTGAAGGCTTATTTTTATAGTGCTATTGCTGGCGTAGGGATACTGCCTTTATTTATACATCTCCCATTTGCATGCATAGTGAGCAAGGGCTGTGACCCAGCGCTGTGCCAAGACCAATTACATTCCCAAATTCACTTGGCTTTCTCTTCTTTTGTTTTTGCACTGTAGTAAAAAAGAAATAAAAGGGCACACACCATAGGAATTTTTTTTTTTTTTTTGCGGTACGCGGGCCTCTCACCGCTGCGGCCTCTCCCGTTGCGAGGCACAGGCTCCGGACGCGCAGGCTCAGCGGCCATGGCTCACGGGCCCAGCCACTCCGCCGCCTGTGGGATCTTCCCGGACCGGGGCACGAACCCGTGTTCCCTGCATCGGCAGGCGGACTCTCAACCACTGCACCACCAGGGAAGCCCCATAGGAATTTTTTATAAGTAGCTTCATTAGGTGATGTGGTGATGAGATCGTTGCACTTTACAACATTTGAACACAGGAAAAAAAAAAAAAAGAATGCATTCTCTATTTTTCCACAAATAAGGATACAAAATTCCATAGTAATTTTTGATATTTCTATGTAGGAAACCATATAATGTACCAGAAACCTCCTTGGAACTATTGGGAATATATAAAACAAAATTTAACAAGACACCTGGGCATTTTAATCCAGGAAAAATAGATGTTCTCTCAACTAATAACAATTCAAGAACTGGTTCCTGAGTTCCATTTACAAATCAGACTATTTAATTATTTTAAGAATGACCTGAAGGGAATTCCCTGGTGGTCCAGTGGTTAGGACTCTGTGCTTCCACGGCAGGGAGCACAGGTTTGATCCCTGGTTGGGGAACTAAGATCCCACATGCTGTGTGGTGTGGCCAAAAAAAAAAAAAGACCTGAAAATGCTGAATAGTGTGAAAGATTGATCACAAGAAAAAATGTTTATTCTTAACATATGATTCAGTTCTCACTGAGGCACCTGGAACTTCCATTTCTAAAATGAATACTAGATAATTAACTGTTTTAGAAGCATATGTCTTGAAAATGTTTCACCTTGTCACTTTGAAAATCCAAAAATTGAAGGTAATGGTTTTCAAAAAAACATGAGGACTTTACCATATATTTGTGTGGTTGCTATTACAGTATACTACCCAGATCTCCTTTCAGGACTGAAGGATTTGCAGACTCAGCCTTCTGCTGCCAGGTCCTTACAGAGATTGCCTATGCTTAAGGAACTGTCTTACCCAAGATCATGCCCCATTACTGAGGTAGCCCACAATCAATGATTGCGTGACATGGGAGTATAAAAGTGTACTCCCCTAGTCCCACTCTGAATAACTCTGAAAGATAAGCCTTAGAACTCATTTCAGGATCTGACAAAGTCTCCTTTAAGACTTCATTGCAGCTTGACTTTACCTTGGACCAATGCAAAACACCCAAAGAGCATATAAAGATGGGAAGACGTTCTACTAAAATAATAATTACATAGAGATTAAATGGTGGATTAGGAAGATCCTGAGTTCACCTCCTCCCACACACTACCAATTTTACAACTGCTTTCAGAGCAACTATCTCTGAGAACAACCTGAAAACTAGCAGAAAAGATTTTCCACAACTAAAGATAAAAAGAAGGAGCCACAATGAAATGAGTAGGAGGGTCAGAGACGTGGTCTAGTCAGGACCCAATCCCCAGCACAACAATCCACAGGTGGGAAAATTCACACCCACAGAAGTCCTCCCTGAGGAGAGAGGAGTCTGATTGCCACATTGGGCTCACTAGCCTGAGTGTCCTGTACCAAGAAGATGAGTCTCAAAATGTCTAGCTTTGATAACCAGTGGGACTTACATTTGGTAGAGTCAGAGGGCTGTAAGAAACTGAGACCCTACTCTTAAAGGATGCATGCAAAAAGGGTCACTTGCTCTAATTCCCAGCAGTAGTTTGAAAGGTACTAGGGTCAGGTCAACCTGCTTATTTTAGAGATCCTCCAAGAGTTAGCTCTCCAGGACTGAGACAATGGCAGTAGCTGTTTTTGTGATCTCATTCTACTGTGCTAACACCAGTACTGGCAGGTCCCATTTTGGAATCCTCCCTCTAACCTATTAGTGACAAGGGCATACCCCACCCAACTGCATGCTCTCAGCCTTCTCACACAACCAGGCCAGCCATGCCGGGGGCCTGCTCTCACCAGCACACCCACAGCAATTGCATGAGGCATGACCTCACAGCCAGCCAGATTGGAAACCAGCCCTGCATACAAGAGCATCCATAGCAGTCAGCCTTGCCACAACAGAAAGGTGCATGAATTCTACATAGAAAACACCCCTGAACCATCTGGCTCTGATGTCCAGAGGGGAGTGTGCTGCTTGACCCCAAAGAAATTCTCCTTCATAAGGCCACTGCTCCAAGATTTGGAGATGTAATGGACCTATCTAATACAAAGAAATAAGCACAGAAAATTAGGCAAAATGAAGATACAGAGAAATATATTCCAAATAAAATATATTCCAAATAAGACAAAAACCTTGGGGACAGACAGAAGATAAGACACAGGGAGGAGGCGATGTGACCAGAAAGGCAGAGATTGGAGTAGTACAACCACAGCTTGAGGAACTTTGACAGGGACTGGAAGCTGAAAAAGACCAGCCAGAAGAGCATAGAAAGATCTAAAAATACAGTGTTGAGAGGACAGACAGCAGAAGCAAGAAGAAGTACAATCCTGCAGCCTGTGGAACAAAAACCACATTCACAGAATGATAGACAAGATGAAAAGGCGGAGGGCTAGAAGATGCAAGAAATGTTTAAAAAAGACCTAGAAGAATTAAAGAACAAACAAACAGAGATGAACAATGCAATAACTGAAATGAAAACTACACTAGAAGGAATCAATAGCAGAATAACTGATGCAGAAGAATGGATAAGTGACCTGGAAGACAGAATGGTGGAATTCACTGCTGTGGAACAGAACAAATTAAAAAGAATGAAAAGAAATGAAGACAGCCTAAGAGACCTCTGGAACAACATTAAATGCAACAACATTCACATTAGAGGGGTCCCAGAAGGAGAAGATAAAGAGCAAGGACCCGAGAAAATATTTGAAGAGATTGTAGTCAAAAACTTCCCTAACATGGGAAAGGAAATAGCCACCCGAGTCCAAGAAGCAAAGCGAGTCCCATACAGGATAAAGCCAAGGAGAAACATGCTGAGACACATAGTAATCAAACTGACAAAAATTAAAGACAAAGAAAAATTATTGAAAGCAGCAAGGGAAAAATGACAAATAACATACAAGGGAACTCCCATAAGGTTAACAGCTGATTTTTCAGCAGAAACTCTACAAGCTAGAAGGAAGTGGCATGATATACTTAAAGTGATTAAAGGGAAGAACCTACAACCAAGATTACTCTACCCGGC
>NC_041233.1:60976471-61032180 GCF_002837175.3 Physeter macrocephalus
TATATGCTGTCTACAAGAGACCCACTTCAGACCTAGGGACACACACAGACTGAAAGTGAGGGGATGGAAAAAGATATTCCATGCAAATGGAAATCAAAAGAAAGCTGGTGTAGCAATACTCATATCAGATAAAATAGACTTTTAAATAAAGAATGTTTGGTACAAGAGACAAGGAAGAACACTACATAATGATCAAGGGATCAATCCAAGAAGAAGATATAACAATCATAAATATATATGCACCCAACATAGGAGCACCTCAATACATAAGGCAACTGCTAACAACTATAAAAGAGGAAATTGACAGTAACACAATAATAGAGGGGGACTTTAACACATTACATAAACCAATGGACAGATCATCCAAACAATAGATTAATAAGGAAACACAAGCTTTAAATGACACAGTAGACCAGATAGATTTCATGGATATTTATAGGGCATTCCATCCAAAAACAGCAGATTACACTTTCTTCTCAAGTGCACACGGAACATTCTCCAGGAGTTAAGCCCGGAGTTAAACCCATGCACCTATGGTCAACTAATCTATGACAAAGGAGCCAAGGATATACAATGGAGAACAGACAGTCTCTTCAATAAGTGGTGCTGGGAAAACTGGACAGCTACATGTAAAAGAATGAAATTAGAACACTCCCTAGCACCATACACAAAAATAAACTCAAAATGGATTAAAGACCTAAATGTAAGACCAGACACTATCAAACTCTTAGAGGAAAACATAAGAAGAACACTCCTTGACATAAATCACAGCAAGATCTTTTCTGACCCACCTTCCAGAGTACTAGAAATAAAAACAAAAATAAACAAATGGGACCTAATGAAACTTGAAAGCTTTTGCACAGCAAAGGAAACTGTAACCAAGACGAAAAGACAACCCTCAAAATGGGAGAAAATATTTGCAAACGAATCAATGGACAAAGGATTAATCTCCAAAATATATAAACAGCTCATGAAGCTCAGTATTAAAAAAAACAGACAACCCAATCCAAAAATGGTCAGAAGACCTAAATAGACATTTCTCCAAAGAAGACATACAGATGGCCAAGAGGCAAATGGAAGTCTGCTGAACATCACTAATTATTAGAGAAAAGCAAATCAAAACTACAATGAGGTATCACCTCACACTGGTTAGAATGGGTATCATCAGAAAATCTGCAAACAACAAATCCTAGAGAGGGTGTGGAGAAAAGGGAACCCTCTTTCACTGTTGGTGGGAATGTAAACTGATACAGCCACTATGGAGAACAGTATGGAGGTTCCTTAAAAACCTAAATTTTTAGTTATCTTAGAATTACCATATGACCCATCAATCCCATTACTGGGCATATACCCAGAGAAAACCATAATTCAAAAAGACACATGCACCCCAATGTTCATTGCAGCACTATTTGCAATAGCCAGGTCATGGAAGCAACCTAAATGCCCATCAACAGACGAATGGGTAAAGAAAATGTGCTACATATATACAATGGAATATTACTCGGCCTTAAAAAGGAATGAAATTGGTTCATTTGTAGAGATGTGGATGGACCTAGCGACTGTCATATAGAGTGAAGTCAGAAAGAGAAAAACGAATATCATATATTAATGCATATATGTGGAATCTAGAAAAATGGTACAGATGAAATGGCTTGCAAGGCAGAAATAGAGACACAGATATAGAGAACTAATGTATGGACAGCAAGGAGGGAAAGCGGGGTTGTGGTGGGATGAATTGGGAGATTGGGATTGACATATATACACTAATACGTATAAAATAGATAAGTAGTAAGATCTGCCGTATTAAATTAAATTAAAAAATAATAGTGAGGGCCAAAATAAACAAAATCAGAAATGAAAGATAAGGTGCAAGTGACACCATAGAAGTACAAAGGACCCTAAGAGATAACTAAGTAAAATTATGTGCTAGTAAATTGGACAACCTAGGAAAAACTGAATAAATTCCTAGAAACATACAATTTTCCAACACTGAATCAGGAAGAAATACAATATCTGAACAAACCAATGACTAGTAGTGAAATTGAGATAGTAATCAAAAAACTTCCTACAAACAATTCCAGGGTCAGACAGCTTCACAAGTGAATTCTACCAAACATTTAAAAGAGTTAACCTGTCCTTCTTAAACTATCCCAGAAAAACTGAAGAGGAAGAATCACTTCCAAATTCATCCTATATAGCTAGCATTACCCTGATACCAAATCAGACAAAGACACTACAAACACAGAATATCATGGGCCAATCTCACTGATAGATTCAAAATCCTCACCAAATATTAGCAAGGTAAATTCAACAATACATTAAAAGAATCATACACCATGATCAAGCAGAATTTATTCCACGAATGCAAGTATGATTCAATATCTACAAAACAATGAATGTGATATACAGCATTAACAAATTAAAAGATAAAAATCATATGAACTTATTAATAAATGCAGAAAAAGCATTTGACAAAATCCTACACATTGGGATTAAAATCTCTCAACAAAATGGGTATAATGGGAAAACACATCAACATACTAAAGTCCATATACAACAAACCCACAGCCAATATCATACTTAACAAAGAAAAGCTGAAAGTTTTCCCTCTAAGATCAGGAACAAGACAGAATGCCCACTCTCACCATATTTATTGAACATAGTGTTGGAATGCTAGTTGCAGCAATCAGGCAAGAAAAAGAAATAAAAAGCATTAAAATTGGAAAGGAAGAAATAAAACTGTCACTATTTGCAGGTGATATGATGTTATATATAGAAAATACTAAAGTCTCCACCAAAAAATTATTAGAATTAATAACTGAATTTAGTAAAGTTGCAGGGTACAAAGTTAATATACAGAAATCTGTTTCATTTCTATACACTAATAACCATCAGAAATATAAATTAAGGAAACAGTCCCATTTAAAATTGCATCAAAAATAATAAAATACCTAGGAATAAATTTAAACAAGGAGGTGAAAGACCTGTACTATGAAAACTATAAAAATGATGAAAGAAATTGAAGGCAACACAAATAAATGGAAATATATACTGTGTTCATGGATTGAATGAATTAATATTATTAAAATTTCCACTCTAGGCAAGGCACTGTACAGATTAATGCAATGCCTATCAAAATATTAATAGTATTTTTTTACAGAACTGGAACAAATAATCCTAAAATTTGTATGGAACCACAAAAGACCCCAAATAGGCAAGCAATTTTGAGGGAAAAAAAAAAGAATTTCAAACTATACTACAAAGCTATAGTAATCAAAACATTATGATGCAAAAACAGACTCATAGATCAATGGAAAAGAATCGAAATCCAGAAATAAACCCATACTTACATGGTCAATTAATCTATGACAAAGGAGGTGAGAATATTCAGTGGGGAAAAGACAGACCCTTTAATAAATGATGTTGGAAAAACTGGACAGCTGCATGCAAACAATGAGACTTGGCCACCTTTTAACACCATATACAAAAATAAATTCAAAATTGATTAAAAACTTAAATGCAAGACCTGAAACTATGAAACTCCTAGAAGAGAACATGGGCAATAAATTCCTTGACATCAGCCTTTGCAATATCATTTTATCTGTCTTCTCAGGCAAGGGCAACAAAAGTGGAAATAAACAAATGAAATTACATCAAATAAACAAACATTTGCACATAGAAAGAAGCCATCAACAACAGTAAAAAGGGCAACCCACTCAATGGGATAAGATATTTGCAAATAATATATCCAATAAGGGGTTAATTTCCAAAATATACAAAGAACTCATACAACTTAATATCTGGAAAACCCAAGCAATTCAATTAAACAGTAGAGGGCTTAAATAGAAATTTTTCCAAAGATACACAGATGACCAACAGACACATGAAAAGATGCTCAATATCACCAGTTATCAGGGAAATGCAAATCAAAACCAAAATGAGAAATCACCTCATACCTGTCAAATGACTGTTATCAAAAACAATACAAATAAGAAGTATTGGTAAGGATGTGGAGAAAAGAGAACACTCATGCACTTTAGGTGGGAATGTAAATTGGTACAGCCACTATGGAAAACAGTATGAAGTTTCCTTAAAAAGTCAAAATATAGATACCATACAATGCGGAAGTTCCACTTCTGGTTATTTACCTGAAAAAAACAAAAACAGTAATTTGAAAAAGATGTATATATAAATATCCCTATGTTCATTGTAGCATTATTTACAATAGCTAAGATATGGAAGCAACCTAAGTGTCCATCGATACATGAATGGATAAAGAAGATGTGATATTATATACAATGGAATATTACTCAGCCATAAAAAATAATAAAACTTTGCCATTTGCAACAGTATGGATGGATCTAGAGGGTATTATGCTAAACAAAATAAGTCAGAGGAATACAAATAAGGTACGATTTTACTTATACATGGAATCTGGAAAAAAGTGAACAAACAAAACAAAATAGAAACAGACTTATAGATAAAGAGAACAAACTGGTGGCTGCTGGAGGGGAATGGTGTGTGGGAATGGACAAAATAGGTGAAGGTGATTAAGAAGTACACACTTCCAGTCATACAATAAATATCATAAGGATGTAATATACAGCATAGGGAATATAGCCAGCAATATTCTAGTAACTTTGTATGGTGACAGATGGTTACTAGACTTATCATGAAGATCATTTCATAATGTACAATATATAAATGTCAGACCACTTTGTTGTACACCTAAAAGCAATATTGTATGTCAACTATACTTCAATAAACAACAGTGGCAATTATTTCTTGGTGAAAGGATTATAGGTGATGAAATTTGTTCTTGTCTTTTTTATTATGTTTTTATTTTTTTCTATAAGTATATATTATTTTACACAGAAAAAAATGGAAAATCCTAATGATAGATGAGTTGTTTCAGAGAGTGTATATGAAGTGTGAATATTAGTTTGCCAACAGTGAATCTTTGTAAACACAATTATTTAAGAGGAAAATGACAAAAAATGGCTCAATAAGAGACACTAAGAACACTAGAAAAATAATTAAAAGAATCTGTTTTCATGGAACCCAAGAGTTGTGAAGGTTTTAAGGAAGACATTCCCATAGTCAAGAACAGTTCCAATGAAGTAGTTAAGGACAAAAGATAATCATGCTTCAGTGCATAGCAATTTAAGATATAAGGAAGCAGGAATATGTTCCCAAGCTGTTTGGTTATAAAGTGAAGAATAAATAAGGGGTGGAGCTAAAGTGAGGAAGAAGTTAAGAAAGCCATGTTATTAGATTGATTTGAACTTTTTGTAGGCTAGTATAGTCAGAGCAACATATTAACAGTATAATGGTGGGAGAATGATGGTAACTGATGGAAAAAGATCTGGAGAAATTAAAATAGGATTAGATTAAATTTAATGGAAATTATATTCCTCTTGATTTAGAAGAGGGATGCCATGTTTTCTGTGACTAAATGATGGTCTGAATAAAAATAAATTTAAAGGTAGGGGATGTGGTAAATTGAGGAAGTCCATTCCTGGTTGTCTCATCTATCTTCTTAATTTTATAAAAGAAATTGTCTGGTGAGAGCAAGAGGACCAGGCCTGCAGTAGGAACTTGAGGAGAGTGGTACAGTTTTAAATAGTTGCTGAATTGAGTGGCAGAGGAAACTGCTAATTGAAACAATTACGGAGCTGTGTCAGATTCCTGGCTGGTGTGATTGCCATGAATTATTCAGGGCAGCAGTCTGAAGAGTTGTGGAGTTCTGTTTGTTTATTTATTTTATTTATTTTTTAAATTTTTGCTGTACACATAAGGAGCTGTATAGGGCTACACTGAATGCGAATTACGTGTGTGGGTGGAGAGGTGGGTATATGTCGAAAAAACAGGAGAGCAAAGGAGGAAGATCTGGAGTACATATGGATCTCCCTTTGAATGTGATAAAAATAATGATTCTTATGGAGTCTGATGGACCTGAAAACATCAAGACATAAAGGAGCTTATGGGGACTTCCCTTGTGGTGCAGTGGTTAAGAATCCACCTGCCAATGCAGGGGACATGGGTTCGAGCTCTGGAGAAGTTAAATGACTTCCCTAAGGTCACATGGATCACTAGCAGCAGAACCATGACTCATATTCGGTTCTCCTTACTCCCAGTCCAGTACTCCTTCCACCACAATCACTCCAAGTCTTACAACAGCCTGAGGTCTCTAAATCAAAGACTGTGGGAAGTACCCTCTCCTGTCCTTGGCTGGCACGCTGACCCAGAGCCTCTTCGTGCCTCGTGTTGTCTCCTGCTTCTTAAGTAAGCATTAGCAAGCAATGCCCTGACTTGCCCGCCTCATGGGACTCGTGCTTGACTTTATCTTCTTCAGCAGTTTCTGCAGCTATGCTAATAACGTGCCATAGCCAGAGATTCAGATGCTTCTTAAACCTTATCCTTTCTTGTCTTGTATCAGCGGCTTTTGTTCTGATCACACACAAAACTCCCAGGAGCAATGGCTTCCTCTCTTTCCCTGAAGTGACACACTCTTCACATTCTTCTTTTCCTACTTACTAGCTATGAGATCTTGCCAAATGACTTCACCTCTCTGTAGCTTAGTCTCCTCATCTGTAAAAATGAGGAAATTATTATTACCTATCTCATAAGGATATTGTGAGCATCAAATAAATTGCTACATGGGACTTCCCTTGTGGTGCAGTGGTTAAGAATCCACCTGCCAATGCAGGGGACATAGGTTCGAGCCATGGTCCGGGAAGATCCCACATGCCATGGAGCAGCTCAGCCTGTGTGCCACAACTACTGAGCCTGCACTCCAGAGCCTGAGAGTCATAACTACTGAGCCCACACACCACAACTATTGAAGCCCACACGCCTAGAGCCCATGCTCCGCAATAAGGGAAGCCACCACAATAAGAAGCCCACGGACCGCAACGAAGAGTAGCCTCCACTAGCCACAAATAGAGAAAGCCTGCATGCAGCAACAAAGACCCAACGCAGCCATAAATAAATAAAAAAAACATAGATAGATAGATAGATAGATAGATAGATAGATAGATAGGAACTTTTGGTCTCTAAGACATACAAGAGAGTTTCAGTGAGAGTGAGGCCCTGAGAGAGATGGGACAATTAGAGGCTGTGATTATAAGATGACCTTAGAATTTCTGAGGTGTCACAGTCCTCAGTGATGATAGGTTCTAGGGTGTTGGCACAGGTGTAGAAGAGAGATTAAGGTGAGAAGATCAAGGGACTGTGAGGTCAGATGTTTTAACAACACAGTCATTTCAGATTGGAAGACATGGGGTAAAGCTGGGGAAGACTTTATGATGAATAGAACTTGTAGAATACTTACCCTGATCTTTAGGATGTGGTGTGCCAAAGGGCTCCCTCCTTCTGTCACTCTGAAGGAGTGCACCTGTGCCACCAGTGGGGAGGCAGGTCTCAAATTGAAGCAAGGAGGTTGGGGGTTGTGGTCATTTTGTGGTCTATGTAACATTTAGAAACTTGCTACTAAACTGGAAATGAAGTGGGCCAGGCAAAAAGTTGGTTCTGCTCCATTATTCTACAGGGATTCTAGATAGAAACCAGTCTTATAAAGCCCTGTGTGAAACAATTAGAAAGAGCAGATGCCAAAACTGAAAGGGAGCATTTCTAGACTACTTGAACATGGATGACCTAGGAATATTTCTTTGTATCAAATATACATTAGAGCTGTAGTCCTCAAAGAAATGCATATGTATATTCATCAAAATACATATACTAAAATAAATATATTAGCACTGTTAGTACTGGTCAAAAACTGGAAACTATCCAAAGGTCTACCTAGAGAAAAATGGATACATGAATCATAATATGAACATACACTGGGATACCATACAGTAAAAAGGATAAATATTCTATATTACGAATAAGCTGAGTGAATCTCATATACTTAATATTGAATGAAAGCAGCCAGAAACAAAAGAATACATATTCTATAACACTATTTGCATAAATTTCAAAAAACAGGAAAAACTAAACAATGATATTCGGTCAGTATTTTTTTTTAAATTTTTGATGAAGTGTGTGACAAGAAGGAAGTGCAAAGAAGGTTTCTGATATCTTGTGATGTCGTATTTCTTAATCTAGGTACTAGCTATATTGGTTTGAAAATTAATATAAGCTCTTCATTTAGGAATTATAGACTTTTCTGAATAAATGTTATATAGTAAAATGAAAATTTTACTCCAAGCTATAATAGATTAGCTTGTAGCAGAGCAACTGTTCTGCCAAAATAAACTATAAAGTCTGGATAAAGTTTTTAAAAATATGCATAAAGGTATGAAGGCATCAGAAAACTAGCAAAGAATCCAAGGTTTGAATGGCCAAGTTCTCCAAGAGAAGTAGAACCAAGAGGCTGAGAAATCAACATGAAGGGGGAAGTTAAAATGCTGGAAAGCTCATCAGAGTTTTCAATAATTTCAGCTTGGAAAATAAAATTGAAACCTAGGGCTTCATATAGTCAGGACTTAGGAGTTATTATCACAGAGAGAATGGAAATACATTGAGGTAAGCCTGAGATCTGGTGCCACTTTTTCCTTGGATGTCTTTCCTTAGGGGCAATGAATGCAAGCAAAAAGCATCAGCTAAGAGATAGAACAACTTGGCAGAGATTGTGGCAGTCTTGAAAATATATATATATATAATATATAAAATAATATGTTGATATCAATTTATATATATATATATATATAGAGAGAGAGAGAGAGAGAGAGAGACAGAGACAGAGAGGAAGAGAGACCAGCCCCAACAAAACTTAAAGCCAGATCTAAATCAGCTCAATCCCAGACCAGATTATGTTGATCCATCATTTCTCTATCAGTCAGCCATAAGCAAAACTAAATCATCTTTGGAGGAAGATAATATCATCCATGATGGTAAATTATTTTTATAGCTTTTTATACACAGTATTCACTAATTAATTTACCAGCTATAGCATGAGACAAGACTAAATGACTGCAAAACAGGTAAAGTGCCCTCAATATAGAGATTGAGAGATGATCTAGATACAGGATTTCTTGGACATGGATTTAAAATATCTATAATTTATGCCTTCTAGAAAATATATGATAGAGTGGGGAGATTTAAGCAGAGAAAATATTTATAAAAAAAGAATCAAATAAAAATTTTAGAACTAAAAGACATAATGATTGAAATGAATTTATACATGTGTTTAATATCAGTTTAGATGTAGCTGAAGAGAATATCAAAGAGCTAGATGAAAGATTGGTAGATAATACCCAAGTTGAAGCATGGAAAGAGAGAGAGAGAAGATAAAATATAGAGAAGTATGGGAGACAAGTGGGACATGGTAAAAAGGTGTAGAAGGAGCCCTAGGAGGAAAGGAGAAATAGAATGGGAAAAGATCCAATATTTGAAGACATATTGACTAAGATTTTTACAAATTGATTAAAAGAGAGCAAGGCACATAGTCAAGTAATGCTATACATATCAAGAATGATAAATAAAAAGAAAGTCATGCCTAGGGAAATCAGTGACACTATTGCACCTGAAGACAAATAGGAAAAGAATACTGAAGTGGCCAGAGAAAAAAGACACATTATCTTTAATGAACAGTTGAAGGACTGACAGTTGATTCAGCTTTCAATAAAAATAACAGAAAACATGATGATGATGAGAAAATAGCAGTTTTAAAGTGCTTAAAGAAAATAATAACTTACCTCTAGTTCTTTACCCAGTGAAAATATTCTTCAGAAAATAGAGGTTGGGGACGGAAGGATTGGGAGTTTGGGATTAGCAGATGCGAACTAGTATATAGAGAATGGATAAACAACAATGTCCTACTGTATAGCGCAGGAAACTATATTCAATATCCTTGTGATAAACCATAATGGAAAAGATTATGAAAAAGAACATATATGTATAACTGAGTTACTTTGCTGTACAGTAGAAATTAACACAATATTGTAAATCAACTATACTTCAATAAAATTTAAAAAAGAAAGAAAATAGTGTAACATAAAATCCTTTATATATATATAAATTAAGAGAACTACACTACTATATTTCAAGACTTATTAAAAAGCTGTAGTTGAAATACTGACATTGGTTTAAGGATAAACAAATAAACCAATGGAACACAATAAAGAATATAGAAATAGATCGTATCCATGCAATCAGTAGATTTATAACAAAGGTGATGATAGAAAGCATTTGGAAAGGATAGCCTTTTAAATAAATGGAGCTGGGTCAATAGGAGACCATGATAGAAAAAATTTATTTCTTGACCTTACCTCACACAATACACAAAAATCAATTCCAACTGGATTGTAAAACAATAGAACTTCTAGAAGGTAATAAAAGTGAATATTTTCAAGACTTGGTCTAGGCTAAGATTATTTGAATGTGGAACAAAAGGCGCTAATCAGAGAAGGATAATAAATTGGATATATTTAAAAGAAAAAAATTTCTATTCATTCAAAGACACCATTAAGAGAGTGAAAAAGCAAGCCATAAAGTAGTAGATATTTGTAATACAAATATCCAAAAAGAGATTGTAACGAAAACATACAAAGAAAACTTACTGATGAATAAGAAATCCAATAGAAAAAGAAAAAAGACTCGAATAGGCATTTCACAAAACACAATATCCAAATCTCTCACTCTCTCTCTCTCTCTCTCTCTCTCTCTCTCTCTCTCTCTCTCTCTCTATCTCTCTCTCCTACATACACGTATATCATTATATCACTCATCACAAGAAAATGCAAGTAATAAATAATTATTTAAATAAATGTATATTGATTTATACACCACATACAAACCAAAAGTGCTAAAATTTAAAAGACTGCTTTTGACTGAAAAAAAAAATGCACAACCTGAAAGTGACAAGTTATGTTTTATTCAGGGACCTCACTAAGAACTATAGCTAGGGAGATAGCCCATTAGATAACTCCGAGGAACCGTTTCAAAGAGATAAGGGAGGAGCCAGGATATACAGATGTTTTTGCTGAAAAATAATATGCAGTTGAACATCAAAAGATGACTGCTAATCACAAAAAACAGACATCTCAAGTTAGTGACTTTAGTGTTTTCTCTATGTATGGGAAAATGCAAGAGTCTGGGCTCAATGAAATTATTCCTTTGATATGCATCTTGACTATATAGGACCAGTGTCCTGTTTTTCTTCATCCTGAATTCCCCTCAGGATGCACCACTGGGAACAGATACAGTGGCTGATGGCTTGATGGGGGGCAAAATTTGTTGTTTACCGGGATGGTGGGCAACATTCTTTGTTTACTGAAGTGGCAGGCAACATTTTTTTGTCCACACTGTCAATGCTCAATGGCAAGATTTTGTAAGGATGGGAGCACCTTACAAAACTCACACTGCTGTGTGGACGTGGGTATAATGTCACTGTCCCTTTGAAAAAACATCTGGTGGCATTTACCAAAAGTGAACATATCCTTTGTCTAGGTTAGACTCACCTAAAGGCAGACTTTAAGATACCAATTCTATTGCAAGAAGTTTATTTAACAGTAAATATCTGTAGAAGCATGGAGAAGTATCACAAGGTAGGGAAGGAAGCCAAAGAAGAGTGTGTGTGCTATCAGGCAAATATCAGTGTGGGCGAGGGGAGCTTACTCTTACCAGGAAACTGTGGGAGACAGTGTAGAAAGTGCATCCATATCAGATTCAGTCATTGTTTAAAGGCTACTACCAGAGGTGTTAATCCTGACTTCCAGCCGGCTGAGTGTATATGTGGGTGTGTGTTTAGGTAGCAGAGTGTTGAACGAGCTCCAACGGCCAGAGAAAGCCCTCCTGAAAAGGAGAAAAATAGAAGCAACTGGTTATGGGTAAATACCAAGAGCTTCTGCTCTTTCCTATAACCCAGATGATCAATTTTTTAGATGTATATCTAAAAAACACAAACATATGGGGACCAAAAGTCATGTACAAGTATATTTATAGCAGCAGTATTTTAGCAGCCCCAAACTGTGAAAGACCCAAATGTCCATAATAGTAGCATAGATAAATAAACTGTATTATTTTATAATAGAATATAAACAAGGAGAATGAATGAACTACTGCTTTATACAACAAGGTGGATGAAACTTACAAACACCACGTTGAGTGGAAAATATCAGGCAGAGAAGAATACACACTGTCCAGCTCCATATACATATACATGAGTTTGAGCTCCTCAAACTCAGGCAAAACTCATTTGTGATGTTAGAGGTCAGGATAGCAGTAGTTACCTTAAAAAGGTGGTCTGTGTAATGAATGGTCAGGGACACGAGAACACCATTCCACAGTGTGTGGAATGTTCTATTTCTTGATGAGGGGTGGTGATTATAGGAATGTCCCCTCTGTGAAAATTTATTGAGTCATACACTTTTGATTCGTGGTCTTTCTGTATGTATGTTATCCTCCAATATAAAGTTTACCTTAGCAAATATAAAGCAT
This sequence comes from Physeter macrocephalus, assembly GCF_002837175.3. Taxonomy (NCBI): domain Eukaryota; kingdom Metazoa; phylum Chordata; class Mammalia; order Artiodactyla; family Physeteridae; genus Physeter; species Physeter macrocephalus. The sequence continues at coordinate 60,988,916 of NC_041233.1, forward strand.
AAACTAAGAACTAATGGCAACATTGATTTCACATTTCTTCAGAAGGAGAGATTCTGGTTTTTGTCAGAAAGTTAATGCTGCACATTAATTCCACTTTTCAGCAATTCTTTTGGAGGGACTAGAGGATTCAGCACCTCTGTCTGTGATTAGATGACAATACTCTGGAGAAATGACTAGGACATGCCAAATGTTAAATCTTCATTATCATATGTTCTCTTTTACAAGTTCCTAGCTTCAGGTCTATTTTTATATTTCCTTTAACTGTTCCATGGTTCTGAGCAACTGGCTGGTTTTTGTGAAATCCATCTCATTATGAGATGGAAAGAAAATGTCTTTGTTTTTTCTGATCAGTTCAGTTTTTAGGAATCCTTTGTGTGACTAACCCCGCCCCCACTCCCCATATACCCTTTTAAAACATATTAAACCTTTCTCCAAATACTGATCTTAGCCAGCTATGGCTGCACCTTTTTACAGAAAAATGATATATGTTTTGTCCACTATCTTGTAAAAGGATATGTCCTTCATTATCCTCCTTAGAGCAACTGTAGACAGGATAAGCAGACTTATCTGGGTTCAAATATAAATGGAGATGGAACTCAAGTATTTTTAGAAATGTAGTCAAAGCCAATAGGAGCTGCTTTAGAAATGCAAATGACAATCGCATTGCCAGGAGGCAGATGTTGTAAGGAAAAAAGGATGGGTATGTAGCATGTTACCCTGCCAGAGGTCGCCATTTGTGGTTTTTCACTTTTCTGAGAGAGGGTTAGTAGAAAATCTTTTTAGGACTAGCAAAAGTAACCTTTCATCACACTCTCCAACACTTTGAGTTTATAAAGAGTTTCATAATAGTTACATATATAACTGTCAGTCATCCTATGGTCAAGCATAGATTTCCATATTCTTTCCACAACAGAATACAATAAGGATTAGCAAGAGGTATAAAAAGGGAGCAAAGTAAGATCAAGCCACAGAGAAATTACTGTAGCTTTATGGTTTGTATTCCAGTATAAGCTAATGATTGACATTGTTAAACATAAAATCATCTTGTTTGTTCTAAATGCTGGGAATTGAGATAAAAGAGAGAAAATTACTTTTATTGGAGAGGCTTAGAGAGAATGTAGGGAGAGGTAGGGAGAAGTTTGGCTTTAGGGAGTGACTTTTCATGGAGATTGGTTGGATTTTCCCACCTATGTTTTCATCTATTTGGGGATATTTAAATATGCAACAATATCTCTTCCTTTATTCTGACTCTGGCTCACTTTAAATTTCTCTTTTAAAGGAAAAGGGAAATGTGAAATGGGAACTTTGAAAAAGAGATGAGATGTGAACATTTCCCAAAAAATGCATAAGGTTAAGATAATTTGGGGCAGTGGTCCATTACCTTTCAGTTCCTCCCCTGGGCAATGCTGGGTCCTACCATCCGTCAACTGAAAAATAACAACAACAACAACAAAAACCAAAAAAACATATATATATATATATATAGAGAGAGAGAGAGAGAGAGAGAGACAGAGACAGAGAGGAAGAGAGACCAGCCCCAACAAAACTTAAAGCCAGATCTAAATCAGCTCAATCCCAGACCAGATTATGTTGATCCATCATTTCTCTATCAGTCAGCCATAAGCAAAACTAAATCATCTTTGGAGGAAGATAATATCATCCATGATGGTAAATTATTTTTATAGCTTTTTATACACAGTATTCACTAATTAATTTACCAGCTATAGCATGAGACAAGACTAAATGACTGCAAAACAGGTAAAGTGCCCTCAATATAGAGATTGAGAGATGATCTAGATACAGGATTTCTTGGACATGGATTTAAAATATCTATAATTTATGCCTTCTAGAAAATATATGATAGAGTGGGGAGATTTAAGCAGAGAAAATATTTATAAAAAAAGAATCAAATAAAAATTTTAGAACTAAAAGACATAATGATTGAAATGAATTTATACATGTGTTTAATATCAGTTTAGATGTAGCTGAAGAGAATATCAAAGAGCTAGATGAAAGATTGGTAGATAATACCCAAGTTGAAGCATGGAAAGAGAGAGAGAGAAGATAAAATATAGAGAAGTATGGGAGACAAGTGGGACATGGTAAAAAGGTGTAGAAGGAGCCCTAGGAGGAAAGGAGAAATAGAATGGGAAAAGATCCAATATTTGAAGACATATTGACTAAGATTTTTACAAATTGATTAAAAGAGAGCAAGGCACATAGTCAAGTAATGCTATACATATCAAGAATGATAAATAAAAAGAAAGTCATGCCTAGGGAAATCAGTGACACTATTGCACCTGAAGACAAATAGGAAAAGAATACTGAAGTGGCCAGAGAAAAAAGACACATTATCTTTAATGAACAGTTGAAGGACTGACAGTTGATTCAGCTTTCAATAAAAATAACAGAAAACATGATGATGATGAGAAAATAGCAGTTTTAAAGTGCTTAAAGAAAATAATAACTTACCTCTAGTTCTTTACCCAGTGAAAATATTCTTCAGAAAATAGAGGTTGGGGACGGAAGGATTGGGAGTTTGGGATTAGCAGATGCGAACTAGTATATAGAGAATGGATAAACAACAATGTCCTACTGTATAGCGCAGGAAACTATATTCAATATCCTTGTGATAAACCATAATGGAAAAGATTATGAAAAAGAACATGTATGTATAACTGAGTTACTTTGCTGTACAGTAGAAATTAACACAATATTGTAAATCAACTATACTTCAATAAAATTAAAAAAAGAAAGAAAATAGTGTAACATAAAATCATTTATATATATGTAAATTAAGAGAACTACACTACTATATTTCAAGACTTATTAAAAAGCTGTAGTTGAAATACTGACATTGGTTTAAGGATAAACAAATAAACCAATGGAACACAATAAAGAATATAGAAATAGATCGTATCCATGCAATCAGTAGATTTATAACAAAGGTGATGATAGAAAGCATTTGGAAAGGATAGCCTTTTAAATAAATGGAGCTGGGTCAATAGGAGACCATGATAGAAAAAATTTATTTCTTGACCTTACCTCACACAATACACAAAAATCAATTCCAACTGGATTGTAAAACAATAGAACTTCTAGAAGGTAATAAAAGTGAATATTTTCAAGACTTGGTCTAGGCTAAGATTATTTGAATGTGGAACAAAAGGCGCTAATCAGAGAAGGATAATAAATTGGATATATTTAAAAGAAAAAAATTTCTATTCATTCAAAGACACCATTAAGAGAGTGAAAAAGCAAGCCATAAAGTAGTAGATATTTGTAATACAAATATCCAAAAAGAGATTGTAACGAAAACATACAAAGAAAACTTACTGATGAATAAGAAATCCAATAGAAAAAGAAAAAAGACTCGAATAGGCATTTCACAAAACACAATATCCAAATCTCTCACTCTCTCTCTCTCTCTCTCTCTCTCTCTCTCTCTCTCTCTCTCTCTGTATCTCTCTCTCCTACATACACGTATATCATTATATCACTCATCACAAGAAAATGCAAGTAATAAATAATTATTTAAATAAATGTATATTGATTTATACACCACATACAAACCAAAAGTGCTAAAATTTAAAAGACTGCTTTTGACTGAAAAAAAAAATGCACAACCTGAAAGTGACAAGTTATGTTTTATTCAGGAACCTCACTAAGAACTATAGCTAGGGACATAGCCCATTAGATAACTCCGAGGAAACGTTTCAAAGAGTTAAGGGAGGAACATAGAAAAAGAAAAAAGACTCGAATAGGCATTTCACAAAACACAATATCCAAATATCTCACTCACTCACTCTCTCTCTCTCTCTCTCTCTCTCTATCTCTATCTCTCTCTCCTACATACACGTATATCGTTATATCACTCATCACAAGAAAATGCAAGTAATAAATAATTATTTAAATAAATAAATGTATATTGATTTATACACCACATACAAACCAAAAGTGCTAAAATTTAAAAGGACTGCTTTTGACTGAAAAAAAAAATGCACAACCTGAAAGTGACAAGTTATGTTTTATTCAGGGACCTCACTAAGAACTATAGCTAGGGAGATAGCCCATTAGATAACTCCGAGGAACCGTTTCAAAGAGATAAGGGAGGAGCCAGGATATACAGATGTTTTTGCTGAAAAATAATATGCAGTTGAACATCAAAAGATGACTGCTAATCACAAAAAACAGACATCTCAAGTTAGTGACTTTAGTGTTTTCTCTATGTATGGGAAAATGCAAGAGTCTGGGCTCAATGAAATTATTCCTTTGATATGCATCTTGACTATATAGGACCAGTGTCCTGTTTTTCTTCATCCTGAATTCCCCTCAGGATGCACCACTGGGAAGAGATACAGTGGCTGATGGCTTGATGGGGGGCAAAATTTGTTGTTTACCGGGATGGTGGGCAACATTCTTTGTTTACTGAAGTGGCAGGCAACATTTTTTTGTCCACACTGTCAATGCTCAATGGCAAGATTTTGTAAGGATGGGAGCACCTTACAAAACTCACACTGCTGTGTGGACGTGGGTATAATGTCACTGTCCCTTTGAAAAAACATCTGGTGGCATTTACCAAAAGTGAACATATCCTTTGTCTAGGTTAGACTCACCTAAAGGCAGACTTTAAGATACCAATTCTATTGCAAGAAGTTTATTTAACAGTAAATATCTGTAGAAGCATGGAGAAGTATCACAAGGTAGGGAAGGAGGCCAAAGAAGAGTGTGTGTGCTATCAGGCAAATATCAGTGTGGGCGAGGGGAGCTTACTCTTACCAGGAAACTGTGGGAGACAGTGTAGAAAGTGCATCCATATCAGATTCAGTCATTGTTTAAAGGCTACTACCAGAGGTGTTAATCCTGACTTCCAGCCGGCTGAGTGTATATGTGGGTGTGTGTTTAGGTAGCAGAGTGTTGAACGAGCTCCAACGGCCAGAGAAAGCCCTCCTGAAAAGGAGAAAAATAGAAGCAACTGGTTATGGGTAAATACCAAGAGCTTCTGCTCTTTCCTATAACCCAGATGATCAATTTTTTAGATGTATATCTAAAAAACACAAACATATGGGGACCAAAAGTCATGTACAAGTATATTTATAGCAGCAGTATTTTAGCAGCCCCAAACTGTGAAAGACCCAAATGTCCATAATAGTAGCATAGATAAATAAACTGTATTATTTTATAATAGAATATAAACAAGGAGAATGAATGAACTACTGCTTTATACAACAAGGTGGATGAAACTTACAAACACCACGTTGAGTGGAAAATATCAGGCAGAGAAGAATACACACTGTCCAGCTCCATATACATATACATGAGTTTGAGCTCCTCAAACTCAGGCAAAACTCATTTGTGATGTTAGAGGTCAGGATAGCAGTAGTTACCTTAAAAAGGTGGTCTGTGTAATGAATGGTCAGGGACACGAGAACACCATTCCACAGTGTGTGGAATGTTCTATTTCTTGATGAGGGGTGGTGATTATAGGAATGTCCCCTCTGTGAAAATTTATTGAGTCATACACTTTTGATTCGTGGTCTTTCTGTATGTATGTTATCCTCCAATATAAAGTTTACCTTAGCAAATATAAAGCATAAACTAAGAACTAATGGCAACATTGATTTCACATTTCTTCAGAAGGAGAGATTCTGGTTTTTGTCAGAAAGTTAATGCTGCACATTAATTCCACTTTTCAGCAATTCTTTTGGAGGGACTAGAGGATTCAGCACCTCTGTCTGTGATTAGATGACAATACTCTGGAGAAATGACTAGGACATGCCAAATGTTAAATCTTCATTATCATATGTTCTCTTTTACAAGTTCCTAGCTTCAGGTCTATTTTTATATTTCCTTTAACTGTTCCATGGTTCTGAGCAACTGGCTGGTTTTTGTGAAATCCATCTCATTATGAGATGGAAAGAAAATGTCTTTGTTTTTTCTGATCAGTTCAGTTTTTAGGAATCCTTTGTGTGACTAACCCCGCCCCCACTCCCCATATACCCTTTTAAAACATATTAAACCTTTCTCCAAATACTGATCTTAGCCAGCTATGGCTGCACCTTTTTACAGAAAAATGATATATGTTTTGTCCACTATCTTGTAAAAGGATATGTCCTTCATTATCCTCCTTAGAGCAACTGTAGACAGGATAAGCAGACTTATCTGGGTTCAAATATAAATGGAGATGGAACTCAAGTATTTTTAGAAATGTAGTCAAAGCCAATAGGAGCTGCTTTAGAAATGCAAATGACAATCGCATTGCCAGGAGGCAGATGTTGTAAGGAAAAAAGGATGGGTATGTAGCATGTTACCCTGCCAGAGGTCGCCATTTGTGGTTTTTCACTTTTCTGAGAGAGGGTTAGTAGAAAATCTTTTTAGGACTAGCAAAAGTAACCTTTCATCACACTCTCCAACACTTTGAGTTTATAAAGAGTTTCATAATAGTTACATATATAACTGTCAGTCATCCTATGGTCAAGCATAGATTTCCATATTCTTTCCACAACAGAATACAATAAGGATTAGCAAGAGGTATAAAAAGGGAGCAAAGTAAGATCAAGCCACAGAGAAATTACTGTAGCTTTATGGTTTGTATTCCAGTATAAGCTAATGATTGACATTGTTAAACATAAAATCATCTTGTTTGTTCTAAATGCTGGGAATTGAGATAAAAGAGAGAAAATTACTTTTATTGGAGAGGCTTAGAGAGAATGTAGGGAGAGGTAGGGAGAAGTTTGGCTTTAGGGAGTGACTTTTCATGGAGATTGGTTGGATTTTCCCACCTATGTTTTCATCTATTTGGGGATATTTAAATATGCAACAATATCTCTTCCTTTATTCTGACTCTGGCTCACTTTAAATTTCTCTTTTAAAGGAAAAGGGAAATGTGAAATGGGAACTTTGAAAAAGAGATGAGATGTGAACATTTCCCAAAAAATGCATAAGGTTAAGATAATTTGGGGCAGTGGTCCATTACCTTTCAGTTCCTCCCCTGGGCAATGCTGGGTCCTACCATCCGTCAACTGAAAAATAACAACAACAACAACAAAAACCAAAAAAACAAAACAAAACAAAAGCAAAAAACAAAAATGCACACCCTAAAAGTTGAGAGTTATGTTTTTTTCCAGGACCTTACTGAGGACTAATACCTGGGAGTTGACCTCTCAGAAAGCTCTGAGGAATTGTTCCAAAGAGGTAAGAGAGGAGCCAGGAGTTTATAGGAGTTTTTGTTAAAAAAAATAAATGTAGTCAAATTTCAAAAGATTATTGCTAATCACATAAAAACTGGACATCTCAAGTTAACGATTTTAGTGCTTTTCTTTGTTTTTGTTTTTGTTTTTTTTGTGGTACGTGGGCCTCTCACTGTTGTGGCCTCTCCCGTTGCGGAGCACAGGCTCCGGACGCGCAGGATCAGCAGCCATGGCTCACGGGCCCAGCTGCTCCGCGGCATGTGGGATCCTCCCAGACCGGGGCACGAACCCGTGTCCCCTGCATTGGCAGGCGGACTCTCAACCACTGCGCCACCAGGGAAGCCCCATGTGCTTTTCTGTATATGGAAAGATGCAAGAGTCTGGACTCGTTGGAATTATTCCTTTGACATGCATCTTAATGATCTAGGACCAGGATCCTGTTTTTCTCCATCCTGAATTTCCCTCAGGCTGGGATGGTTTGATGGGCAAAATTTGTTGTTTACTGGAATGGCAGGCAACATTCTTTGTCAACACATCTCAGGTGGTGGTAATAAGAAACTGACCAAGACAGCCTTAAGGGATGGTCCTCTCAGCTTAACTAAACTTTAAATGAGTATCTTCCTGACTATAGGCCCCCATCTCTGTGTTTTTAGAGCATTTACTTTACTTGGAAATGTAAATTCTCTCTTTGCCCCCTTTGAGATGTAAATCTTCTACAAACTTGGAATGTCAGTGTCATTCTCAAGGGCCTGGGAGCCATCCCTTCAAAATGTAATTATAGCACCCCTCTTTTCCAGTCTCTGTGAGAGGATTGGAGCCTAACTTTGATAAGTGCCAATTAGCAAATACAGCTGGCTTAATCACATAAGCCAACCTCCCCCTAATATCCTCCAGCACTTGTCCACTAGCTCCTCTCAATACTTAAAAATTGGACTTGAGTTCAGTCTCCTTCTCCATATTGCAGTAGTCTTCCTTGCCTTTTTAAATGGTCAGGTGCAATTTTTCTTTTACAAAACCTTAGAAAATGTTGCTGTTAGAATGGGTGCATTTAAAGAAAGCAAAAATTCTACAAATTATACAGTTGCAGTTTATGCTGATATTGGAGCTCCCCTCCCCCAGTGTTTGTACAATGTAGGGCAATGGCAGCATGCAATATTTAGCAACTCCTAGAGGTGGGAATTCCCTAAAGTTTTGGCCAAAATCTGGCTAGAATTTATACTTCTGACCTCAGAGAAATGAACTAAAAGAAGGAGGAACTGTATATATCTGAAGCAGGTTGAGAGCAGATTCTATAAAGTCTTTTCGATTCTATAAATGAAAGCAGTTTCAAGAGTTGATTCCTTCTAGAAATTCAAATGTCTTCCCTGCTATTTGCATCAACATTAACAGTCTGTCTTCTGATCCCTTCTTTCATGTATATGGAAAGAAGCTGGTCTTCAGTCTCACCTGGTCTTCTCACATAACTCAGGGTCCAATCTTAAATCTTCGTCTTCTTTACATGAAGACCCCTCAACAACACTTTTCTTCCTATCAAATAGTAAAACCAATGAGCACAGAGCAGGTGTTGTCTTGTTCACAGTACCTTGAAAATGATTCGCAGTTAATGAATATTTGTTGAATATACGAATGAATTCCAAATTTGAATATTCTCAAATTTGTTTTGTTTGCTTTATTATTGGCTAACATAAATGTCAGTTCCTTAAATTTTCAATTGTTAAAAGTATTTCACTTTAGGAATGTACTTCTTGGGGTTTAAATGAGCTCTTATTGCATATTCAAACAGGAGGTTATTTGATTTGTCTCTTCAGTAGAGTGTGGGAATCTGTTCAACATAACCTATTTTCTACTTCTCCTTAGCTCATCTTATTTAAAGGCCACAGTAAGAAAAAAAGTCTTTTAAGATTGATTGCAACTTTCCTCTATAGAAGAGGGGAAGTTAATGGGCTCATAAGGGACTAAACTCGTAGTCGCCAATGAGCCTCTAACAAGAACAAAAAAGCATTTAAAACATACTATTTCCTGTTCTTGCTTTTTTCTCTCTTGTCATTGAGAATGTATTATTATGTGTGTGTATGTATGTATATATATATATACACCACACAGAAATTTCTCATCCCCTCAAGGTATGCTATATTGCATTTTTGTACCAGTTGGATTGTGTTGACTAGGAGTATCAGAAAACTCCACTAGATTGATTAAACAATAGCAGTATTTTGCACTCATAACAAGAAGTAGAGAGGTAGATGATCTAGTGTTAACTTCAGTGGCTCAGTGATGTCGTCATAGACTAAGACTCTTTCAATCTGTCTTCTCTGTCTTTCTAGGTATGCTGACTTCTGTCCTCTTTCTTACCTCTTCCTGGTGACCCAAGAGCTACTTCCCTTGGCAATACAGGCAAGAAGAAAGGGAAAGGGAAAGGGAAAAAGAGAGAGCCAATCGTACCTACCCATTTTAATAAGTAAGGAAAACCTGTCCTGGATGTCCCACCCAGAGTCTCCCACTTATCATCATTGGCCACTCCTACACCAGTCACAGGCCAAGTGTTAGGAGTGTGACAAGTCTGGATGAAAGCACCATGGTTTATTCCCTGGGGCTGTGTTGGAGTCCTACCACCCTAAGATCAAGGGATCTCTGTAGTCACCTGAATAAATCTGGATTTTGTTAGAAGAGAAAAATGAGAGGAGGCAGTTTGGATTGTGTTTAAGTAGTAGATACTGTATATTATGACTTTTAAAATCCAACATCAACAGAGAACTTGCTATGTGTAAGGTACTATAAACTCTACCTGAATTAATTTGTCTAATGCTCACAACAACTCTATGAAATAGGTACTCGGATCATCTCCATTTTACATATGAGGAAACTGAGCTGTAAAATTTCCAGTATTTTGTCCAAGGTCTTGCAGCTAGAAAGGAGCAGAGCCTGGCCTTGAGCTCTAGCACTTTAGCTTAGTAACCACTACTTTTCCATGTTGACTAGTCTTATTCTAAATCTATTTGCAGTTTGATAAAACAGGTATAACACCTAGGCTAATTTTCTGTTACATGATTTTATTGAGTACTATTTATAACAGAGAACCCAGCATCTTGCCAAACTGATTTTGATTTCTGAAGCATCTGATGGAAATTTTAAAAAGTAGTTCCGCATGAAGCGTTCCTTCTTGTTCATTTCAAGTGTTGAAAAAATCCCAAGTCTAACATATATCTCTTGGCTTAAATTGAATTCTACAAATCTTTATGGATTGCCCACAATGAAACAGAAACCATAAATTCGGAGCTTGATGTTAAAAATACTCTGGTCAGGGAGAGAGGCTCATAAACAAATAATCACAATTAAGACATGATAAATGTTATAAGAAAGAAATATACAATTGCACTTAGGTCGACAGATTTTCCTAAGGCCAAATGTGGGAGTCCGAGAATGGTATGAGGGAGGTAACTGAATTGAGCTTTGAAAGAACAAATGTATGAAACCCACTGGAATCAGTAAAGGTGATCAAGTTTTATAGAAGCAGAATCTTAAAAAATTGAAAGCTGTAGTAGGTTTAGATACCTTTTAAAGCATGAGTGTATTCAGTTCACAATCAAAGAAAATTGATGTAAATAGCATGATCTACAATGAATCTTTTATTTGCAGGACAATTATCCAAACATGAATCACTATCAGCCTCAGAGCTTGAGTGCTAAAAACTGCTCCCCTAGAGATTTAACATTCCAAGCTTTGAATGCAAAATATATAGCTCGATGATCAGATATTACTTAGCATGTGAAAGGGCTTTGAGAACAAATGCATTATAAGCTCATGCAAATGTAATTGACTTTAGAAATACGTTAAATTTTGTAAGCACCCGTACCTTTATGTGATCTTCAAAAACTAATGCAGTGGATAGATGGGTAGATATGTGATAAAGTGAATGTAACGAATTGTCAGTTGTGGAATCTACAGGATGGGTATATGAATGTTCCTTATATAATTCTTTCAAATTTTCTTCATGTTTGAAAAATTTCATAATTAAATCTTGAGAAGTAAAAGCAGTGCTATATATCTCCTCAGGAAAGCTGTGGATTACCAGGATATATAGTTTAGCCATGTAGCTCTTGCATTTGGGCAAAGCTGTATGTTTTTCTGTCTCTAGGGCTGTAGGTCAAGCCACTTGGCTCAGGTTTAAACTAATCAGATCATTTAATCTCTTAGCCATAGTTAGTGGTTCAGTCAAGGGCACATATACAAAGATGGACTATTAAAATCTGAGTGAAGCTTGTTGAAGTCTTCTGGGGAAGGAAGTTTCCTCACTCTTTTGAGAAGGCTTCTGGAACCATCTGTCTCTCTCTTGGGTTTTGGAAGAAGAAGTCCATGCTTAGAGGAATTGTTGAGAGCCATTTTTAGATGACCAGGGGGAAGCTGGCAGAAGAAAAGTAGGTCCTTAGAGCTGCTAAATCAACTCTTCTCTATACATTGTCTTTCCAGTTAAACATACAAATGAGTCCTTCTTTAATTTATTCTGGTGTACATTCTATTGAATGCATATTGTTACAGATTCATTTGTAAAGTAAACACAGTGTTCCAAGTAAGGAGGTAAAATAAAGATATTCACATTTTACAAGGATATAGATGTGTGTAGATGTAAATACATGTATTCTAATGTATTCAAATACGTAAGTCCTCAACTGTAAGAAATACCCATACAGAAAATGGGTAATTCCAAGTATACATCAGAAACTGATGTTGATTATCAATGACCACTTTTTAAGCTAGGCCTAATTGTTGACCACTTTTTAAGCTTAAAGCATTATATTTAGGCCTAATTGTTTGAGAAATTTCCAGAAGTGTCTTTCTGGTGCCTTTCTGATGGCTCTTGGTATGTTGAAAACAGATACATAATATCCATTTATTTCAGAGGACTACTAAACTTTTTCCTGGTCACAAAAATACCACAAGTTTACACACATATTCCTACACACATTTATATGCACACACTCATATATAAACACACACATATGTTTGTGTGTGTGTGTATTAGTATACTCGGGCTGCTATAATAAAATACCACAGAGTGGGTGGCTTAAACAGCAGACATTTATTTTCTCACAGTTCTGGAGACTGAAAGTCCAAGATTAGGTTCCAGGAAGGTTGGTTTCTGGTGAAACCGCGCTCTGTGATTTGCAGGTGGCTGCCTCCTCATGGTGTTTTCACATGGCCCTTCCTCTTTTTGTGAGGAAAGAGAGCCCTCTGGTGTCTCTTCCTTTAAGGATACCAGTCCTTATGGGATTAGGGCCCCACCCTTATGACCTCATTTAGCCTTATTTACCTCTTTAAAGGTCCTATTTCCAAATACAGTCACATTGAGGGTTAGGGCTTCAACATATGAATTTTTGGGAAAACAGTTCATACACTACACACACACACACACAAACACAAGCAAACATTTATATTTCCATCATCAAACTTTGTAAATGCGTGATTTTTGAAGTGAAACATTGCAAAAGATGAGTGAACCTAGTGGATGCTTACTCCTCCATGTGTCCCATTCCTCTGTCCCCCGTGCTCCACATAGATACAGGAAAAGAGCTCAGAAAAACTTACTAGGTAATTACGGCATCATGAATAGGGTTGCCTGATTTAGCAAAAAAAAAATACAGGATGCCAGTTAACATTTTAATTTTAGACAAACAAATATTGCATGAAATATAGTAAAAGACTATTATTCATCTAAAAGTCAAATTTAACAGGGGGTCCTGTGTATTACATGGATAGAGGATTTTTTTGTTGCTCTTGTTGGAAGGGCTGTAGTATTACCTTTACACTCAGAAATAAGTGCAATTTTTGATTCTGCTCCATCCTTCTAGGTCTTACATCCTGGCCAATTCTGGGTGAGACTGCTGCTGACTATATGGCATTACATTCCCATGTGATGTTTAATTTCAGGAATGTCAAATGATGTTTTTGGTATGGCGTCAAATGGGTGGCTGGGTGACGGGATGCGAACACCATGCAAGATAAGACACAGGTTCTGCTTTTAATAAGTATTACCTTCTGCAAACATCTTGAGAGCAACACATGTTTAGTTCAGAGACCTCTGTTGAGCCCTATCTTTGTGCAGCGATGGTAGTTGATGTCTTTGCATTGTTCATTTTCAATAAAGATTGTGATATAGTTGATATCCTCCCCCTAAAAATTAGGTTGAGGTCCCAATCCTTGGTGCCTCAGAATGTGACCTCGTTTGGAAATAGTGTCTTTGCAGATGTAATTAGTTGAGATGAGGTCATACTAGACTAGGGGGGTCCCCTACTCCAGTGTGACTGGTGTCCTTATAAAAAGATGGCCACGTGGAGACAGACATACACTGGGAGGGTGCCATGTAACAATGAAGGCGAAGATTGGAGTTACGCAGCCTCAAGCTAAGTAATGCCAAAGATTGCTGGCAAACCACCAGACTCTGGAAATAGACAAGGAAGGGTCTTTTCATGTGTCCGAGGGAGCACGGCCATACCAACACCTCGAGTTTGGATTTCTAGCCTCCAGAATTGTAAGGCCATACATTTCTGTTTTTTTGTTTTTTTTTTTTAAGGTTTTATTTTTGCTGTGTTGGGTCTTCGTTTCTGTGCAAGGGCTTTCTCTAATTGTGGCAAGCAGGGGCCACTCTTCATCGCGGTGTGCGGGCCTCTCATTGCGGAGCACAGGATCCAGATGTGCAGGCTCAGTAGTTGTGGCTCACGGGCCTAGTTGCGCCACGGCATGTGAGATCCTCCCAGACCAGGGCTCGAACCCGTGTCCCCTGCATTAGCAGGCAGATTCTCAACCGCTGTGCCACCAGGGAAGCCCCCATTTCTGTTGTTTTAAACTGATTGTTACAATCACTTATTATTATCAGAATAGCAGTAGAATCCAAGGTTTAAGATCTATCTTGAGACCTACTCCCCAGTGTTGAGAGAGAATCACCAGTTGGGAGGAAAAGTCTAACCCTATAGAAAAGAGGACACTATAACTCTGGACAGCTCAGAGCTTCTTTGAAAAAAAAAAGAAAAAAAAGATTTAGAGAAGAAAAAAATTTCATTTTCTTGATAGTACTCCTTATTTCATTTTTCTGCACAATTCCAATGAGAAGTGCAAAAAGCTTTTTATTATCATATCAGATTTACATGGTAAAATTTAATGTACTTCTTGTCAACTTTAAACACTGGAAATATCAATAAAATATCAAATTATATTTGACTTCAAACCCAAGTGGTTATAAAAACGCAATACAAATTTACAATCATTTAGTCTTCCCCTTTTCCCACAATAAAACCCTGTTTTATTCTTTATGGGAAGCTAAACTTATTTTGTTCAAAGCTGGTAATTTATTAGAGCTTACATCAGATCTGAAGTGTGTTTCTCTTAGAAATCAATGGTAGGCCTGGAACTAGGACCAAACTTTTAAATTATGGCTTTGAATAATGTAATTGTGGTTTTTAATGCCTCCTACATCTGCTTGAAGGATTATATGAGTTTGTTCAAAGTTCTGGAAGCAATAAAATTAATTTTTTGGACAGTGAGCTAGCAAAGGATACCCGTGATGCTAATTGGAGTGTACAGCATAATATCTCTTAATGCATTTTGTGATCTTTCTCACACAAGGAACATCTTGCCCAGGGTGTCAACAGGAACCGCATCAAAGGAACTTTGTCGGCCTTCCGTTCTGTTCTTTTCTCCCTTCCCTTTTCCAGGTTCCTGGTTTTGAAACAATTTATCCTCTTTGGGATGAAAGATTCAGTGGCATGCAGCTCATGTTGTTCAGTGCTATTGATGATTTGAGGCCAAGCCTGTTTTACAGATTGGGGTTTTTAGGCAAAGTCTATGTCAGTGATTAAGAACTGTAGTCATTGCTTTCAAGCCAGCACAGCTAATTACTGGAAGTAAAGAGTAGAACAGGAAATTCAACAGAAGTGGGAGAATGCTGGAGAGAGCAAAGAAGGAGAGACCCCAGGGAAGGTTCTATTCCAGCACCTTTTCTTGGATTCCCCCCCAAAAGCATTTCTACACTATTTCAAGATACTAAGATCTCTGGATCATAAATTGCTCAGGCAGAATTAAAAGTGAAACCTGAGCCTGTCCCTCTTCCATGCTTTCTCCCTGGTACATATGTGTGTGTTTCTTTTGTTTATTTCAATTTTCTAATTATGTGGCATCATATATGTCCCTCTAAAGCCAGTTAGCTTTCTCTACAAAAGGTAACTCTCTCTTACCTCGTTTGCAAAGTTAAGGTGAACTTTGTATATAACTTAGGTTGGTCTGTATTAAAGTAAATGTCGAACTTAAAAAGGGAGTTTGTAAAATTGTTCTTCCGGTTATGATGTTTGATTGGAATCAGCTCTTTGACATTCAGCAAACTTCTGTTTCCATGGCTGTCTCTCTGTCTCCTTCATTTCTCCCCCGGTGATGGCTCCACTGTCCTCTGCCATCTGAACTCACCCCTCCACCTTCTCTTCTTCAGTCAATGGCTTGACTTCAAGTTTCATGAAGAAAAGAGAAATTATCAAATGACAGCTCCCCCCCGACCTTATGCTTAGAAATTGTATTCTAGTAAGCATCAGATCATTTTTCAGATGAGGGTGACCTTGCCTTTTGATTACCTTCTTTCTCATGTTTTCAATTTCTTCCTTTAAATGACTCATCAGCACTTGTATTTTTGTATCTGGCATATAAGATTTTTGGTGGTAGGAAAAATTATGCTCCCCCCCCAATATCTATATCCTAATCCCTGAAACTTGTGAATGTATTAGGTTACATGACCATTAGGATATGGGCCACCTCTAGAAGCTGGAAAGGGCAAGGAACGGATCCTACCCAGAGCCTACAGAAAGGAATGCAGCCCTGTATTCACCTTGAATTTAGCCTGGTGAGACCCATGTTGTAACCTAATAAATTTGTGTTGTTTAAGTTGTACTAGTTTGTTAGTTTAAGTTAGTTTACGATGTTAAGTTAATTAAGTTTGCAGTAATTTTTCATGGCTGCAAACAGAAAGCTAATCAGCCATCAAACCAAGAAGCCAAGCTAAATGAAATAAACCAAATACAAATACAGCCCAGTGAACCTTCCCAAACACCATTGTTTAATCTCCCTCTCTCTCTCTCAGTCTCTTCCTCGATCTCTCCTTCAACCATCTCTCAGTTTCAACCTTTCTCACTCCCTCTCCTTTTATAATCAAACTGCTCAAAATAGCTATATGAACATACCCACCCTCTTTCCTCTCTCCCATACCCATCTTCTACCCACTCTAAATTTGACTTCTGCACTCACCATGACACCAGATCCGCCAGTGCTAAAATCACCAATAACACCCAAGTTACCAAATTCAGGAGACCTTCATTTCTCATCACCATTTAATGCCTTTGCTTCAATTCCCTTATTGAAATAGTACTTTCTCTTAGCCTCCATGACACCAAAACCTTAAGGTTTTCATTCTCCTTTTGGGCTTTCCGCGTGTCTTTTTGGCTTTCCTCTCCCCATCAGGTTGTTTCTGTGGCAGCACCTCTGTGCTCAAACCTAAACTTTGTGGGTAGTAAGCTTTGTGGGTTCTATTGGGGTTATAAGTCAGAGTCCAAATTTCAGAGTCCTCATGGAATTTACAGTCTTAGCAAACAGCTAATAGCAGTCAGTGTGCTTTAAATGTTCTGGGCTTTGTTGTAAATGTTTATTTCTTTTATAAATTACTCTGGCTGGGCTTTCCTGGAGTTCCCTAGCATCTATTTGTAAGGTTCAGTGTATGCTTTTTGCCACCTAAAACACTAGGGGCAGCATACGAGAAAAATGAGCTCTTCCCCTGGGGACTGTTAACAATTCTATTAGCACTTGCCAATTCTCACAGGGTATTCTTTGGAAAATAACTCATGTATCAGTATTATAATACAGTGAGACTGGACTCAGGTCACAGTTCTCCTCAATTGCTATTTGACCTCGGTAAGCCTCTCAAACTTTTCAGTCTCTATTTTCACAACTTTAGGTGAAGGAAATAAAAATGACATCAAAGAATTGTTCTGACTTTATTTCCTTAAATAATTTTTTTAAAATTTTGCAACAGTTTTAGAGTTAGAGAAAAATTGCAAAGATAGTGCAGAGTGCTATATACTTCCACAGACAGTTCCCCTATTATTAACATCTTATATTACTATGGTACGTTTGTCACAATTACTAAATTGATATTGATACGCTATTATATATCATGTGCATTATACATACATATATATTATTAATAACTAAAGCCTGTACTTCATTCGTAGTTTCTTAGCTTCTACCTAATACCCCTCTTCTGATCCAGGATCCCATCCAGGATATAGCATACATTCAGTGTCCAAGTGCTCCTCTTGGCTGTGACATTTTCACAAGCTTTTCATGTGTTTTGTGAGGGTTTTTTTGTTTTTTGGTTTTTTTTTACTGTTTTTGAGGATTGAGGTGGACACTGTTATTTGTCTTCCTATTATCTGTTCTCTCCTTCCTTTTTTTTTTTTAAGAATAATTCTTTATTTTTATTTATTTATTTTTGGCTGTGTTGGGTCTTCGTTTCTGTGTGAGGGCTTTCTCCAGTTGCGGCAAGCGGGGGCCACTCTTCATTGCGGTGCGCGGGCTTCTCTTGTTGTGGAGCACAGGCTGCAGATGCGCAGGCTCAGTAGTTGTGGCTCACAGGCCTAGCTGTTCCACGGCAGGTGGGATCTTCCCAGACCAGGGCTCGAACCCTTGTCCCCTGCATTGGCATGCAGATTCTCAACCACTGCACCACCAGGGAAGCCCTCTCCTTCCTTTCAAAAGGTGCTGACAGTATACTCAGCTGAATCACTCATTTACCAACTCCCTTGCAGCTAGGAGTTGCCACACGACCTCCTCCTGGGCAATGAGATGTAAGTCAAAGATTCTGAGTGGGGCTTCTCAGAAAGCTTTTTAAAAGGGTCAAACTTGACTAGCATGTGCCTTTCCGTTGTCATAAATCCACTCTTCTGCCCAGAGGGTGAAAATAACAATCAGAAATGTGGCAAATACTTTTTTAAAAAAATATTATATTTTGTTTATTTAAAACATAAAAATGAATTTTGCAATTTAAAAATTGACATACATATTTACTCATATTACCATATATATATATATATATATATATACATATATTTTTTTTTTTTTGGCCACCCTGCATGGCATGCAGGATCTTAGTTCCCCAACCAGGGTTTGAACCTGTGCCCCCTGCATTGGAAGCACAGCATCTTAACCACTGGACCTCCAACGAAGTCCCTACTTATAAAACCCCATATGTTTTTAATAAGAGCTTTATTGAGATATGATTATGATTCACATACCATGCAACTCACCTTTTGTTTTTTGGCCACGCCATGTGGCTTGTGCAATCTTAGCTCCCCAACCAGGGATCAAACCTGTGCCCCCTGCAATGGAAGTGTGGAGTCCTAACCATTGAACCACCAGGGAATTCCTGCAACTCACCTTTTTAAAGTACACAGTGCAGTGTTTTTTTAATCATGTTCACAGTATTGCACACCCATAACAACAAGCAATTTTAGAACATTTTCATTACCCCTCAAAGAATCCTGCACCCGTTAGCAGTTGCTCCTCATTTCTGCCAAATGTCCCTGCCCCCAGCCTAGTCAACCACTAATTGCTTTCTATGTCTATAGAGTTGCATATTCTGAACATTTCTCATAAATGGAATCATACAGTGTGTGGCTTTTGTGTCTAGCTTCCTTCACTTACCATAATGCTTTTAAGATTCATCTATGTTGTAACACGTATGAATACTTTGTTCCTTTTTATGGCTGAGTAACATCCCATTTTATGGGTATAATACATTTTATTTATCAATTCATCAGTTAATGAACATTTGCTTTGTTTTCACTTTTTTTGGCTATTATAAATAATGCTTCTATGAGCATTTGTGCATAAGATTTTGTGTGGACATAGGTTTTCCTTTCTCTTGGGTAGATACATAGGAGTGAAAGTAGCACATATCTTGAGAGCATGAGGATGAACCTGAGTATGATAGCCTCACAGTAAGGATGGCTGAGCAAGAAACACAGGAGATGGGGTCTTACAAACATATTAGGGGTACTGCAGCTCCCCTGGACTTTCTACCTTTGGATTTCTTTTTTTTTTTTTTTTCTTATTATTGTGCATAAGATTTTGTGTGGACATAGGTTTTCCTTTCTCTTGGGTAGATACATAGGAGTGAAAGTAGCACATATCTTGAGAGCATGAGGATGAACCTGAGTATGATAGCCTCACAGTAAGGATGGCTGAGCAAGAAACACAGGAGATGGGGTCTTACAAACATATTAGGGGTACTGCAGCTCCCCTGGACTTTCTACCTTTGGATTTCTTTTTTTTTTTTTTTTTTTCTTTTTATTGGAGTATGGTTGCTTTACAATGCTGTGTTAGCCTCCACTGCACAACAGAATGAATCAGCCATACACATACAACTATCCCCTCACTTTTGGACTTCCCTCCCATTTAGGTCACCACAGTGCATTCGGTAGAGTTCCCTGTGCTATACAGTATGTTCCCATCAGTTGTCTATTTTATATATAGTATCAATAATGTATATGTGTCAATCCCAGTCTCCCAGTTCCTCCCTCCCCACCCCTTTCCCCCTTGGTATCCATACATTTGTTCTCTATGTCTATATTTCTGCTTTGCAGATAAGATCATCTGTACCATTTTTCTAGATTCCACATATATGTGTTATTATACGATATTTGCTTTTCTCTTTCTGACTTACTTAACTCTGTATGACACTGTCTAGGTCCATCCATGTCTCTACAAATGACCCAATTTCGTTCTTTTTTATGGCTGAGTAATATTCCATTGTATATATGTACCACCTCTTCTTTATCCATTCCTCTGTTGATGGACATTTAGGTTGCTTCCATGTGGTGGCTATTGTAAATAGTGCTGCTATGAACATCGGGGTGTATGTGTTTTTTTGAATCTTAATTTTAATTATGATTTTCTCTGGGTATATGCCCACTAGTGGGATTGTTGGGTCATACGGTAGTTCTGTTTTTAGTTTTTTAAGGAATCTCCTTACTGTTTTCTATAGTGGCTGTATCAATTTATATTCCCACAAACAGTGTATGAGAGTTCCCTTTTCTCCACACCCTCTCCACCATTTATTGTTTGTAGATTTTTTGATGATGGCCATTCTGACAGGTGTGGGGTGACACCTCACTGTAGTTTTGATTTGCATTTCTGTAATAATTAGTGATGTTGAGCATCTTTTCATGTGTTTGTTGGCCATCTGTATGTCTTCTTTGGAGAAATGTCTATTTAGGTCTTCTGCCCATTTTTGGATTGGGTTGTTTGTTTTTTGATATTTAGCTGCATGAGCTGCTTGTATATTTTGGAGATCAATCCTTTGTCAGTTGCTTCATTTGCAAATATTTTCTCCCATTCTGAGGGTTGTCTTTTCATCTTGTTTATAGTTTCCTTTGCTTTGCAAAAGTTTTTAAGTTTCATTAGGTCCCATTTGTTTATTTTTCTTTTAATTTTCATTAATCTAGGAGGTAGGTCAAAAAAGATGTTGCTGGGATTTATGTCAAAGAGTGGTCTCTTGTAGACAACATATATATGGGCCTTGTTTTTGTATCCATTCAGCTAGTCTTTTTCTTTTGGTTGGAACATTTAATCCATTTACATTTAAGGTAGTTATTGATATGTATGTTCCTATTACGATTTTCTTAATTATTTTGGGTTTATTCTTGTAGGTCTTTTTCTTTTCTTGTGTTTCCCACCTAGAGAAGTCCCTTTAGCATTTGTTGTAATGCTGGTTTGATGGTGCTGAATTCTCTTAGCTTTTGCTTGTCTGTAAAGATTTTGATTTCTCCATCCATTCTGAATGAGATCCTTGCTGCATAGAGTAATCTTGGTTGTAGGTTTTTCCCTTTCATCACTTGAAATATGTCCTGCCATTCCCTTCTGGCCTGCAAAATTTCTGCTGAAAAATCAGCTGATAACCTTATGGGGATTCCTTTGTATGTTTTTTGTTGTTTTTCCCTTGCTGCTTTTAATATTTTTTCTTCTATTTAATTTTTGTTAGTTTGATTAATATGTGTCTCAGAGTGTTTCTCCTTGGGTTTATCCTGTATGGAACTCTCTGCACTTCCTAGAGTTGATTGACTATCTCTTTTCCCATGTTAGGGAAGTTTTTGACTGTAATCTCTTCAAATATTTTCTCAGACCCTTTCTCTTCTTCTTCTGGGACCCCTATAATTCAAATATTTGTGTGTTTAGTGTTGTCCCAGAGGTGTCTGAGACTGTCCTCAATTCTTTTCATTCTTTTTTTTTATTCTGTTCCTCAGCAGTTAACTCCACCATTCTATCTTCCAGCTCACTTATTCGTTCTTCTGCCTCAGTTATTCTGCTATTGATTCCTTCTTGTGTATTTTTCATTTCAATTGTTGTCTTGTTCATCACTGATTGTTTGTTCTTTAGTTCTTCTAGGTCCTTGTTAAACATTTCTTGTATTTTCTCTAGTCTATTTCCTAGATCTTGGATCATATTTATTATCATTACTCTGAATTCATTTTCACATAGCTTGTCTATTTCCTCTTCATTTATTTGGTCTTGTGAGATTTTACCTTACTCCTTTTTCTGCAGCATATTTCTCTGTCATTTATTTTGTCTAACCTACTGAGTTTATGGTCTTCTTTCCGCAGGCTGCAGGGTTGTAGTTCCTTTTGTTTCTGTTGACTGCCCCCTGTTGAGTGAGGTTGGTCCAGGGGCTTGTGCAGGCTTTGTGGTAGGAGGGTCTGGTGCCTGAACTCTGTTGGGTGGAGTTGAGTCTTTTCCCTCTGATGGGCAGGGCTGCATCAGGTGGTGTGTTTTGGGGTGTCTCTGAGCTTAGTACGACTTTAGGCAGCCTGTCTACTAATGGGTGGGCCTGTGTTCCTGGCTTGCTGGTTGTTTGGTGTGAGGTGTTTAGCACTGGAGCCTGCAGGCAGTTGTGTGGGGTAGGGTCTTGGTGTTGATATGGATACCTTCAGGAACACCCATGCCAATTAATATTCCCTGGGCCTGAGAATTCTCTGGTTTTCCAGCATCCTGGACTCTATGTTCCCACCCTGAAGGCCCAGGCCCACCCCTGGTTGGGGAACCAAGAGCCCACAAGCTGCACAGTGCAGCCTGATAAAAAACAGAGAAAAGAAAGAAAAAAGAAAAACAAAACAAAATAAGACAAAACACAAAAAACAAAACAACAACAAAAATCAGACAAACAAAGCTCAGGGCAAATAGAAAAAACAGCAGCAAACAAACAGCACCAACAGCAACACAACATACACTCACACACACATATACTCACACGCACAGAGAAAAGAAAAGAAAAACAACAAAAACAAAAAACAAAAACCAAGGGAACAGACAACCAAACAAGAGAATTCTAATATAAGAACACTTGATGAAGATTATACTAACGAAAACAAAGAATGAAAAATAAAACAGAAACGGGGGCAAGCTAAGAACATCAACAACAACAACAAAGTGAATTAAACATAAAATATACACCTAAAAACAATTTAAAAAGAAAAGGAAAAAATATGTATATAAAATGAAGAACAAAAACAAGACAAAAGCCACAGAGCAACAAAAAAGTGAAGGAAAATATAAAAATAAATACTTTATATATATTAAGAAAATAATATAAGATAAAAAATAAAAAAATAAAAGTAGAAAATAAAAAATAAAAGATAAAAAATAGTAAAAGCAATAACACCAACAGCTGAACAAAATGAAACAAACCAACAAGGAATGTCAATAATAAGAATATTTTCTTGGTGCTGCCTCCCCAGGAGGTCTTCCCATACCTCTAGGTATGTCTTTGGGCCTGTTGTGCACACTGTGGAGCCAGCTCAGACTGATCTGGTCAGATTGCCATGTGCATGCCCACAAAGTCCAGTGTTGTGAAGGCTAGACTGGTCTCAGATGTTGAAACACTCATTGTCCATCGAGGTATTCCACAAACGCAGGATTTACCCAGCTGATCGTGGGGATTTAATTCACAGCTTGTGCTACTGCATAGAAAGGTTTGTGTTTCTCTTCCTTGGTTGCATTGCCCCTTGGGCTCAATTTTGGTTTTAACCCCACCTCTGCATGTGTGCCACCCTTAGGCGTCTGATCCTTGCCCAGGTGAGTGGAAACCCAGGTGGAAAGCAGCAGATGCTTGGAGCACACTTGGGTACTCCCAGTAGCTGCAGCAGCAGGAGCTGGCATATGGGAGCTCTGTCGTCCCTGCCCCTTGCGTGCCTCTCAGCAATGGCGCCTCACTTTCCAGGCAGACCATGCTTCTTCTAGGGCCATTCCTGGCACACGTCCCCTCACTCCCTTTCCTTCTGTTTTCTCCACGTAGCCAACTGCGTTTCTCTTCCCGCGTCTGTTCTTCCAACCCTACGCTTTAGCCCTCTGACCCTCCCAGCTTCAGCAGACTCTTGTCCCAGGCAAGGTTGCCCAGGGCTGTTTCCCAAGGAGGTTTTGGGGTGGGCGGTGCTCAGGCCCCCGGGAGCCAATGCAGGTGGAGGCGACACCAGTCGGAGGGGTGGGCGGGCCTGCTCAGGTGGGAGCCCCTCCCAATGACTGCGGTGGCCGAAGAAGCTGGCGGGTAGGGAAGGGGTTATGAGGGCAGCTCTGCCCCTTGCACACTGCTTGACAATGACTTTGCGATAGTGTCTTAGGCTTTTTCCACAGACCTTCCCGGTTGTGGCACCCCTTGCTCCTGTCCCTTTAGGCTGTCTTTTCACAGCCAAGAGCTGTCCTCTCCCTGGGTCTGCACTCAAAACCCCTCTTTCCAGCACCCAGCTCCCCTTCACAACAGGCAACTCACAATTCAGGCTGGAATGTGCAGAGCTGCGGTGTAGACCATGCATGTGATTCTTGCTTTGTCTTGCCTTTCACAGACCATCTGCTGAATTCTCCTTTGATCCCCTGAAGTTCCTTTTCTGTCCTGGCTGATTTCCCCTCTGTGAGGGAGTCTTTCTTAATGTGGGGATCTCTGCTCAGCTTCAGCTTCAGACCAGCCAGGTTTGCTGGTGTCTTTTTTGATTCTTCTTTTCTTTTTTCTTCTTTCTTTTGTTCTCTTAGGTGTCTGAAGTCTACCGCTACTGTTCAGCAGGAGCTCTGTGGGAATTATTCCATTTGTAGATGTGTTTTTGATGAACTTGTGAGAAGCAACAAATTCTGTGTCCTCCTATTCCACCATCTTGACCCCTCCCCCCTGGATTTTTTATATAAGAAAAAAATGTCTAAAGGGTGCTTGAAAAGGCTCTGTCCTATGTTGCTGAAGAGGATTCTCACTGACACCAAGATTAAATAGGATATTGTCAAGAATGGGGCAATGTGCCTAGTGCAGAGTAAGTTTCAGTCTCAGCCCAAAGAAGTCTGCTCCCATTTCTTCAGCTGGTACTTAGCGCTTCCTTCTTGGAACTTCATCAGCACTGAGTACCAGGTGGATTCTTCGATCTTTGGCGCTTGCTTCTATATTCTTGACTTACCTGTAAACTCTTTGAGGGTAAAATACCACTTACAATGCTCATTTGCTGTGCCTCTGAAGTGCCTAGCTAAGTGCTGGGCCATATAGTCCCACAGGAAATATTCAGGTTTGATTCTATTAGAAGTAAAAATCTGCTATTTTCTTTTGAAGATCCCATTCTCTGAAAGTGACATTAACCAACACTTGAAGAAGGACAAGTGCCTATAGGGCGAAAACAATAAATCTGTGGAAGCAGTTTCAAAATTCTCACCTCCCTTCCGCATAAGATCAAGGCCAATTGTCACAAAAGACCATAAAAGTTAATAATATATGCCAGATTGTTACTACTGACTCAACAAATCATCCCCTAGTTTTTTTTTTTTTTTTTGATTAAAATCTGTAAGACTGTTCTCATTTTAGCAGCACAGGTCCCACTTCTTTGGTTACTTCACATTCCCAGTCAAACCAAACCAGTCACTGTATATTTTATATATATATGTAAATATATATGTATATATTTAGTGACAGTTGTGGTTTTTTTAAAAAGTGTGAAAACCACTAATTGAGAAATTATCACAGTCTTTTTGTTTAGGCATTAAACCAGGTAAGTACATTAAATGCCAAAGCTGCTTCTGCAAGGATGCATGTTTCTGTTTGTGCTCTTAGCACTTATATCTTCATCCCCTCCACCTGACAGCTTGAGAGTGGAGACAGTGTCATAATCATTCTTGAATTTCTTTGACTTAGCACATAGTAAGTATTGAAACATGACTGCTCTGTATGCAGAGATTTGTCAATATAACTAGGGTTTAAATGCCTCTTAGGCATTTGCTTGTGTTTGTTGACTGTTGAATTATGAAGTCACAAACTATCAATTGCATAGCATGGAATAAGGCTGGGAAGAGAGTGAAACATCAGACCATAATTGGCTTAGAGGCAAAGTAAAGGTTTCAGATTTTCAGATTTTACCATAAATATACTAGGGAAAAAAAAAAAAAAAACCCTCAAAGATTTCAAGGAAGAAAGTGACCAGATACACATTTTCCATTTTCTTCATTTCACTGCTTTAGCTACTTCCTCACTACCAGAAAGGGATGGTGTCCTCCCTCCCTAATAGAATGTTGGATAATGGTCTAATGAATTAGAGTTTCTTGTTGGCCCCAACACTTTGTTTTTGAGAGTAAGAGCTCCCTGTACTGCATCTTCATCATCTATGAGATGGGTATAATAATAGTATCAACCTCCCTGAGTGTTAAGAGTATTAAATGAGGTCATACTTCTAAAGCACTTCAGTAGTACCTGGAACACAATAAGGAGTCTATTGTGAAGAATGGGAGGATGGAGGAACAAATACCTTTCCAAGTTGTATTCAGGTACAGCAGTGTGAAGAAGAAATTGCTGAATCAAATACATGAAGCAAGAGTTATTCCAATGGATTACCAGCGTCACAAAGCTGAAATCAAGGGGTCACCTAGAGCTATGATCTCATCTGAGGTACAAGATCCTTGTCCAAGCCTGTTTGTTGTTAGCAGAATTCAGTTTTTTATAGTTGTAGGAACTGAGGCCCTCACCAGAGACCACACACTGTCCCATACCATGTGACCCTCCATACAACACGGCAACTTACTTCTTCAAAATGAGTAGGAGAATGTCTCATTCTTCAAATCTCCCCCTTCAGGAAGAGCCCAGGTCTTTTTAAGGGCTCACCTGATTAGGCCAGGCCCACTTGGGATAACCACCTCTTTGATTAACTCAAAATCAATTGATTTGAGACCCTAATGTCATTTGCAGAATCCCTTTACCATTGCCATAGAATGTAACTTAATCACATTAGTGAATTTCATCTTCCCTTCCCTGCCCACCCTGGAAGGCACACAGAGATTGTACATGGCATATATACCAGGGAACAAGAATCATTAGGGCCATCTTAGAATTCTACCTACTGCAGTGTGCTTTTCAGCCCTTGTAGAGCATAACTGCAGGTTGAATAGAGATCCCTCTGGCTCTGGCTGTAATGTAAAGGATTTACTGGGCAGTGGGTGGGTCAAGCAGGAACAATAGTTGGAAAGATAATGCCATAGTGAAAGATGATGGTGGCTGACAAATGTTGTGGCAGTGATGGTGAATAAAAATGGATGGTTTTTGGATATATTTGGAGAAAAAATATTCAGGCCTTAATGGTAGAGAGGTTGTGCAAGAAAGGTGAAAGAAAGAGTAATGGATGCTGCATTATTATTTTTTACTGTGTAATAAAGTTCCACCAAATTTATCAGTTTTAAAAAGGCAAACATTTGTTGTTTCAACATTTGTATGGGTTACAATACAAACATGCATGTTGTATGCATGTTGATACAACTCAGCTTGGTTGCTATCAAGATGTCCACTGAGGCTTCAGACATCTGAAGGCTTGGCTGTGGCTGAAGGATCTGTGTTCAGAGTGGCTCACTCACATCCATGTTGTCAGGAAACTTCTTTTTTTTTTTTTTTTTTTTGTGGTACACGGGCCTCTCACTGTTGTGGCCTCTCCCGTTGCGGAGCACAGGCTCCGGACGCGCAGGCTCAGTAGCCATTGCTCACGGTCCCAGCCGCTCCGTGGCATGTGGGATCTTCCCAGACTGGGGCACGAACCCATGTCCTCTGCATCGGCAGGCGGATTCTCAACCACTGCACCATCAGGGAAGCCCAGGAAACTTCTTATTTCTCAATATATGGACTTTCATGGGGTTGCTTGAGTGTCCTTACAACATGGCAGCTGATTTTCCCCAGACAAGTTATCTAAGAGAGAGGGCAAGTTAGAAGCCATAATGTCTTTTCTAAACTAGTCTCAGATTTCACATACTGTCACTTTTGTCATATTCTACTCATTAGCAATGAGTCACTGAGTCCAGCACACCCTCAAGGGGATGGAAATTTGGTTCATTATTTGAAGAGAGGAATTTCAAAAGATGTGAATATATTTTAAGTGACTATCAACACATTTCCATAAGAGTTTAGAGAAGAGATAGGTGGATATGAGCTGATGTGGCCAAGAGAGATTTAAATTTGAGCTAGGCTTTAACAATGAGTAGGATTTTAATAGGGAGATACAGAATGGTTATCCAAGCAGAGAAACCAGAACAAACAAGAGCATTGATATAGAGAGAGATCCATTGAAGCCAAACGTTTGACTTGAGGATAATAGGAGAATGGTCAATAAAAGCTGGGAGCCATTTCATAAAGGACCTTAGGTAATTTCATGCTAAAGAGTTTGCATTGACAATTTGTGACAGTTTTCAGAGAAAAAGAAAATCAACACTTTGCCACAGCACAAACTTGGCACAGACAAGTGATGTTTCTGTTGGCTTGTGTTCCAGATGCAAGGCTTGCTCCTCAAACTTAGTGATCCTCAGGAACCTAGTATTTTGCTCATTGAAGAGACTGATTGTGAATCAAATTATTCATCAGGTTTGGAAGGATTTATTGAGGAATCCTGAAGGAAAAATCTCCTGTCACCAAAGGAAGATTTAAACCGCTTAAGTGCACATAAGTCAAGCAGAAATTATAGTAATTGGACTTAAACCTGCTTCCCTTTCTGCATACTGTAAATAAAAGAAGACATTTTAAACAAAGGGGCAAAATGTAAATACAAGAATGAGATCAAAGCAAATCTGGAATTTAATTCTGCACAGAGAAAACAAAAATCCAAGATATGCCATCAACACTTTGTAATGCACTTTACAGCACTAAAAACTGGCAGCCTAAAATATGATTTTTTTCAGCATGTCTACACAGAGTTTGCAAAACAATTTACAATTCACCCTTTTTTGTTGTTTCCCAATTATCTTATATTTAATGAAGTCATTTACTATTTCTTCACTGAAATATGCACTATGACTGTCATGTTTGCATACAAATTGACTACCCCCATTCCCGAACTTTTCTTTATCACTTAAACCACCCATAGCCATGATGTTTATGTGTTATTTTCTTTATTAATAATATAATTCTTTTTGAAAGCCAATGAACAAAATAAAATGAATGGAGTGGAGAGACTGGTGATATAAGATTGCTTTTAGAATCACTAAACCTTATCAATTTATTCTAATAAAGAATAACTTGAAATTAGGTCTTCAAGTAAATAGAGCTAAGAATAAAGATTTTTTGAATAAGGAAGTAAGGATGATGGCAAATTTTAAGGCAATACTGGGGCTAAGAGACAAATGCAAAATAGAGAAATGGGTTCAGAAAACAAATTGGGTAAGGACAGGGCACTAACACAAACATTACTGGTTTATCATTTTTAATCAAGACAGTGACGAATGTGCAGAATTAGTATTTGCCAAATCACCTCCTAGATAATACCTGGCCAACTATTCCTAAATAGAAATTTCTCTTTCAGTCACAAGTCCATACGTGAATAGTATGCATTCTCAATGCAAGTAGTCTTGCCTCCAGTGGGGTGAAAATTGGGGCAAACTGTCTTACTTGTTTTATGGGTAAAACACAGATATACATGCAGCACCTAAACAGCTATACAGCTTATCTATGGTACTTAAATTTCATGGAGAGAATAATGAAGTAAAAAATGTCTAAAGGGTTCTGTGTATGTTTGTTGTAGAGGGTCATGAAAAAGGAAGTTGACAAATATTGTTTTATACCATACTTTTTCTAAGTCTTGTGTAGCGATCCTCTAGAGTTCAAGCTCCTTGAGCATAAAGATTTTTTAAAATTTCACTGCTATATCCTCAGTGCCTAGAACCATACTTGACACATAGTTGGTATTTATCAAATATTTATCAAATAAATTACTCTTCTTACTTTAGAGCAGAGACACCCAGGGTGTTGGTAGCTGTACCCAGATTGCTTTTAAGCAGTGTCCATTGCTTTTATGATCAAAAAGGAACAATCTAACACTTGGTCCTGTCCCTGGCTACATGTCCAGTTCCATCTATGACCAACACCTCCTTTAAGTGGCTTTAGTCCCCCTCTCCACACCGGCCCCTCACCTGGCATCTTTTATATTCTCTGTCCTCCCTCCTGCAACAAGGCCTTTGTATATAGTGCTCTTTCTACTCTAAACCTCCCCACTTATAGCCTAATCAACTCCAACTCATCCTTCATTCACAACACTGACAGACTCAAAGGTTTTCATAGCTCCCTATGTTTCTTTTTCACAGCATTTAACACTGGGCCAAGGTAGCATGTCCTTATGTAACATATCAATCATGCCTATTTTCCCACTAAACTGTAAGCTCCATCATGTCTGTTTGAGCTCATTATTTTATCCTCTGCACATAGCACTTTCCTTAGTATGATGCTCAGTAAATATTTCCAAATAACAAAACATTATTAATTCTTCCACAAATCCCAGAATTAAACAGATGCGAGTGTCTCTGGTATGTGATCAGGATAAAACAAGCACCATACTACCTTAATATAAGAAGCAGGTATTTTCTACCAGTTAGTCCCTGATGAGCCACTTGGAAATGAGAATGAATTAATCAATGGGTAATAATTGAGAAATTACCTTTTGCCCATCACTGTACTAGAACCTATATTTAATCAGCTTCTTAATGTCTGTAGACGTTAGGCATACATACTGGAATCTGACTGTTTGGCATTTGCTAGAGCGTGGAGTTCAGCTTGAGAGAAGGCTGTCTGAGGGTTGAACTCTCTGATAAGGGGTTTCCATTATCCAGAAAAATCAGATGGGAAGGTTTAAAGCAAAAC
Source organism: Physeter macrocephalus (assembly GCF_002837175.3). Taxonomy (NCBI): domain Eukaryota; kingdom Metazoa; phylum Chordata; class Mammalia; order Artiodactyla; family Physeteridae; genus Physeter; species Physeter macrocephalus. The sequence goes on from NC_041233.1 coordinate 61,019,306, forward strand.
ACACTCTTTGCTGAGCACTTTGTGATTGAAACATTGACAAGCACTTCACATGCATTCTTATTATCCTCATTAAGTCTATGAGATTGGTTTTTTATTATTATTATCACCATTTTAAAGAGGACAAACCTTTGGTTCTTAGTGGTGCTGTGACCTAGTTATCCTCTCATTGAGCAAGGATAGTTTCTTTTAGGCAATGCCCATAGCAAAAAATAAATAAATAAAACAAAATTAAAAAAACAATATGGCATTATTATTCTTCTATAGAGAGCAAATGAGAGACAGTAAACAAAACTTCTAGAGCAAGGATTGGCAAACTGTTTCTGTAAAGGGCCAGATAGTAAATATTTAAGGCTTGATGGGCCACATGGTATCTGCTGCAACTATTCAACTCTGCCATTGCAGCTCAAAAGCAGCCACAGACAATTCTAAACCAATGAATAGGGCTATATTGAAATAAAATTATTTTTGGACACTGAGTTTGAATTTCATATAATTTTTACACATCACAAAGTAGTCTTCTTATTTTTTTCAACCATTCAAAAATGTAGAAATTATTTTTAACTCATAGATTATACCAAAGCGAGCAGTGGGACAGTTTTGACCCAAGGGTCATCGTTCATGGACCCCTGCTTTGTGTAGAAGGAACAGTATTAGTAGTTATAGCTAATACTTATTGGCTCTGTACTATGTCGCAAGGACTATGCTAAGCACTTTATGTAAAAGAGTTTATTTAATATTCACATATTTTATCAGGTAGATAGTAATAATATTAGTCCTACTTGCTCATGATCACACAGCTATGGATGATAGAAAAATCAGGATACAAACTGAGGTCTTTTATATTCCAAACTCTAAGGTTATAATATATTTATGAATAAAAACTTATTTATGCAAATCAGAAATATGACTGGGTCTGCATTTATGTAGCACCTAGTATACATAATAAGAGTTTGGGGAGGAATAAATCCATGGCAGTGGGAACAGAACATGGAAGAACTGAGTCTTAAATTGGGCCTTGACAGGATTAAGGAGGTTCTTTATCTAAATTTTAAGTAGGAGGCAGTGGGTGGTGTAGGGATAGCATAAACAACGTGAAAAATAAATTCAATTTAGCTTTCATATAAAGCTTGGTTATTTTACATAAAATCTCATGTGCATTCATATAATGTCTGGAGCTTCACAGTGTATTTTTAAAAGCCTTTTTGAAAAAGAATACTATTTTAAAAGCCTTTGAATATATCAGTGTTGTTTCTTAGTTCTAAGAAATGTAGCATGGTGACATAAGATGTTAACTTAGGGTGTGAACAAAGAACAAAGAGAATTGCTCACCACTGAGTCCTACAAGAGTTAAGTCTTTTTTTTAGAATAATTTAATATAATTTTTTAAATTAATTTTTTATTGGAGTATAGCTGATTACAATGTTGTATTAGTTTCTGCTGTACAGGCAAGTGAATCAGCCATACATATACATATATCCACTCTCTTCTAGACCCCACTCCCATATAGGTCATTACAGAGCACCAAATAACGTTCCCGGTGCTATACTGTAGGTTATTAGTTAAGGGTTAAGTTTTAATACACTACAGCCTCTGATTGACTGTGCACCCGGAGAGGAAATTAAGAAGATAACAGAATGAGGCACTCTATGTTTTGGACAAGAAGGACCCTCAGATACTTAGATGCATATCTCAAGAAGAATTTTAATGACCCCAGATTTTTGCACCTTCACATTCATAGAAAAGTACTAAAATTATTAACTTGAGATGTCTGTTCTTAGTGATTAGCAGTAGTCTTTACCAAGATGTATGCTCGACTTCATGTATCCCCTAGCCAAAAGTCATATATAAACTGGCTTTTCCCCCACCTCTTTGGGGCAGTTTCCTCAGAGCTAACTGAGGGAGTGTCTCCCCAGCTGTAGTCCTCAGCAAGACCCAGCATAAAACTTAAACTCACAACAGTTATGTTGTGTGCCTTTCTTTAAGTCAACAAGGGGAAAATTGGTGAGGGGTTGCTAGGAACTTTGTATTATCTTTGCAAATTTCTCTGAACCTAAAATCATTAGAAATAAAAAGTTCATGACAAAATCTCTGATATTTTTCAAATGCAAGTTTGAGAAGCCTACCAGTTCAGACAATCTCCCAACTCAAACAATTCATTCAGTGTTTTTCTGTATATGTCCTGGAGTTAATCTGAGGGTCTGAGTTTCCCAGAGCTAGCCCTGATTTATTTCCAGAGGAGGAAACCTCAGAATGATTTAGAGATGAACATTCAGGATGTAATACTCCATCTGCTCCTGCTGTCACTCCAAATTTTTTGATATCAGATCCATGACATGGCAGCTTTTTGATGTTCGATCGATGATATAAACAACAATTCTGAGTGACAGCTTAATCAATTTAAAACTCCAACAACTGTACTTCAGAGGTACAGAAACATCTGCTGGAGATCTACTAAGAATCAAAGGATGAACCTGAAAGAACTTAATGTTATCAAAGAGTCTTCCCAGAAGCCTGCTCTCCAAAGGGTTTCTTTTCCATTAGACAAGATTGATGACAAGTCAACAAAAGGAAAGCCTTTGTCTTTGAGCCAGGTGAGGTCAATGCCAGTGAGATATTGGAATAAAGCTTTGAAATTATCTCCTTCTACAGTTCCTTTGGCAGCATAAATATAGTCAATCATTATTTAACCATACCCAGAATCTACTCAAATGCTCTATAGTATTGCAATGCCCATTGTAAAGGAAATACATTGAGTAGAGATTGTTTAATTCAAGTAAATGAAGTAATAAATTAACCATATTTTCATTGGCTATAATATGCACATATTTTCACATGTTAATTCATTTATCTGAAATTAGGATGTGCCTTAAAATCAACAGTGTCTTACATTGCTGTCTGCCTTCTGTCTGAATTGAAATTGCTTTTCAGAGAGAATTTACAGTGGCTTCTGTCAGTTCACTTAGGTTGGCCACTACCCATCTAAGGGATCACTTTAAATTAAATTCAGGTTTTGGAACTGCACTGGTAGTCTTCAGACTTTGAACTTGAATGAATATGTACTTGGTTAAAAAAAATATATTCAGAGGAGATTTTCTTTTCCTCTCCTTCTAATTGGTGCCAAGTTTGAGACATGCAGGTTTCCTTGTGGTCCCTTTCTGCATGGTGGGTGTACTGCTAGTTTACCCTTTCAAGGAGCATAAAGTTCTTTTATATCATGGCTTTAAGCACCATTTTCTTACTAATCTCCTCATTTGGGGCAGTTTTGGTTTTCCTGCTGAGATATATAAAATAGTGGTGCATCTTACAATTAATGTCTACTATTCAGTGAAATATGAAAACCTCTCAAGTTTGAGTGTTGTTTTTACTAGCTGCTGTGGTAAATGTTTACATACATTATATCATCAAATTCTCCCTCTAGGACTGAGTAATACTCTTTGCTTTGTAGTTCATCTTTCCTTGAATGTGACAGTGCAGTATTATGTGTGCATGGCTGTTTCTTAAGCAACAACTTTGGTTTAGTTGATTTCAACAGGAATTCACACTCTGGAAGTACTGGGCTAACCATCTAATCAGGAAGCACCTATTTCAGAGGCAACTACTCTAAGCATTTTTGTTATTCATATCCTAAGAGGAAACAAATGCTTCACTAATGAACAATTTCAGAAATAAATTTTATAGATGAAATTTCAAACTTGTTAAAGAACATGACAAATGCTAGAAGTGGGCTTTCATTGGTGCCATTAAAGATTTCTATATAAGCAATTGCTAAAATATAGAGATTCTCCCTTCTCTTGCACAACTGGGTATAGCAACCTGGTGGGTCCTGCTCTATCCCTGGGGCTGGCACCTGAACTTTATCCTTAAGTAGAACTGTGCCATTGGTTTGGAGAATTTCTATCTGCCTAATGCCAATTAATAGAAAAAGAGTATCTTGCCTCTAAATACTGTTTTACCTGTCTTGCATGAACATTTCATGCAAGGTATGGTTGGAACATCTAAAAGAAGAGAGAGGTAGACTATTGGTTCTGTTTCTCTGGCGAACCCTGATTAATACATTAGGTTTAGAGGAAGTCGTGAGGGTGGGGCCCTCATAATAGTATTAGTTCCTTTATAAGGAGAGATACCAGAGAGCATTCTTTCCTTCCCTCTCTCGCTCTCACTCTCTCTCCAAATGTGAGCACACAGTGCAAGCCAGGAAGAGAGTCTCTATCAGGAACCAAATTGGCCAGCACTTTGATGGACTTCCTGCCCTACATAACTGTTGCTTAAGCAGTCTGTGGAATTTTGTTATGGCAACCTGAGTTGACTAAGACAGTTGCCTATGCAAAACCAGGTGATGTGGCTTAACCTGCCTCTCAAAGCCTTCTATAAAATGTATACTAGATGCTGGGCACAAAAATACTTGATAAGTGCTAATTGAAATGAATTCATTCAGCACTCTCAGAGAATTTGATAATTTCACTGTAAATTTCCACCAAAGGCAGAAGTACAGGGTTGTTAAACAACTGGGTTCTGGAAGCAGACTGCCTGGAATCCAATCCAGGCTCCACCTCATAACACCTGTATAATCATGAGCTTCAACCTGTTTCCTCATCTGTAAAATTGGCATAAAAATAGCATTAACCTCATAGGCTAGTGAAGATTAAAGACTGAAAAAATATATCAGTATAATGCACTTAAATGAGTGCCATGAAGATAGTATGTACTTAATAATGGTTATTGTCTTTATCATCATCATCATCATCATCAAAGGAAGCAGATGGCACACATTTTGAGGACTAATCTCACTCCTGGCTCCATTTTACTGTACCATTATAGAGCTATATGCAAAAAAGGGCCACATTTTCACAACATATTAGCGTCACTACCCAAGGAGGAAAGAGCTGAGAACATTTCACAGGCTCATGTAGGAAACCTTTATCACTGCTTTGGATCATCATGAGAATAAAGGTCACTTCTACCTTCTACATTTACTAAGAGACCCTCGTGAGTTGAAGTTCAACTGTCTTTTTCCTAATATTTATTGTAACTTTTATTGACCTTTAATAGGAAATAGGTTATACTCACTCGAGGTATTATAATTATATAAGGAAGACATAATATGTGTAGATTTTAGAAGCAGAGGCTGTCTGATTCAATGTCAATCACAATAGGGTCCTGGAAATATCTAGGACAAATTCAGAGCAGGGAAGGCAGCTAAGCTTCAGAACTTGTGCTTACGAAATAAATACATAAAAAAGAAATAAGTAGAAGTCACTTAGGAAGCAAATAAATTGTTCATCCTCCCTCCTCTCACTGTACCATACAGAGAAATATTAATTTACCCTCCTCTAAGTGGTGAGTTATCATCATTTGACTTAGCTTGGCCTCCAACTTACCTTAGACTGTCTCTAGGAAGAAAAGTTTTGCTGAGTACCTTAGTATGAATGACATTGTATAAAGATGTTTAACCTACTAAAAGGAACCAAATGTTTTTAAGGATTCAAGTTCATTAATTAGTTGTGTACAAAGTGCCACTATTTATAACTAGTTATCAAGTAATTAGGATACACCAGGATTTTACCCAGAAATACTTGTTTATAGTTAGTTACTATAGGTTTTTGAAAGTGATAACTTTGTTTAAAATTTATCTTGTAAATATTATTTAGGCCCAATTACGTGAATCCACAGCAGTGAAGCTGATGTTTAAAGTGACACTTTTTATAAATTAGTAAGTTTCAGCAAATACTTATAACAAGGAGCACTTGAAGGCACCTTGAGTTTTGCATTTAAAAAGTGTGAGAGTTCTCTGAAAATCACCTTATCATTTACATTATGATCTGCATTATTCCTCAAATTTTTCTATTCATTGCTGATTCTTCAGTTTGCTTGTGAAAGCCACATTTTACTTAGAAAAACTGATTGATTTTGATTCAACAGTTATATACTTACTTTTTACTTTGTCTTAAAAAATAACTTGACCATTACATCTTTATTTGTAACACCGAAAATACATAAAAACATATGTAGCAATAGTCCAATTGGAGAAAGGTAAATGGACTAGAATTATGAAAAGTTAACCTTTTGGTTGGAATATTATAACCATAATGGAATATTATATAACCATTAAAATAACTATTATAGATTTATAACAGACTAATGTCAGCTAGATGGCAGACTGCGAGGTCCCAGTCATTCCTACTCCCCCCCCAAAAAAACACATAACTACTCACAGATGAAGATTGCTCTGAGAATGCTCCAGACTACAATTAAGGATGGAACACAAAACCTTAGGATGACCATGCAGAAGAGTATGGGAAGCATTTTACCTGTGTCTTTAAGAGGAGGTGGGAGATATTTTGCATCATACTCATTTTGCTTAAGCCTGGATGGAAATTTTGCCAGTGGAAAGCTCTCTCTGTTCTTCTGTGGTGGGAAAGAGTTCAACACACACACACACACACACACACACACACACACACACACACACAATTATAGGTACTATCTCCAAGTGTCTATCTAATCTGACAATCGGACGGACAGAAGATTTTGCCTGCTGTCAGCACCCATTTCAAACTCTCCCCAGGGATGCCCTTTACTGAGCAAAGCATGAGGAATGAAGAATGACCAGCTGCCTTCCCACCAGTGGGTTGGGGGCAGCAAACGTCTGCCCGAGTACTAAAGTACTAAAAAGCGGCACTGCACTTATGGGTCTCGATTTCAACTAAATATTTCTTCTCTAGATGCCCCCCAAAACTTAATGAACCAAAAGTTTCTAGGAATTGTGTCACAGAATGAATGCTACAGAACATCCTGACACTATTTCACTGTATTCCTCAGTGCGTGTGAAAGAACTCTTTTATTAGCTCTTCATTATAATACCCAGGAGATAACATGATAATCTCAGGGAAATGGGAGAAAGCCAGTTTTGGCTTTGAGGAAGGCAAAAAATGTGGGATGTTGTTAAGAAAGACATGTGCAGCTCTTTTGGTAGGTGGAATGATGTGGGTGCAGGTGTGTGTGTACGTGCACACGCTTGCATGCCCATTGGGTATGTTAGGCAGCATATATCGCCAGTGAGCATATCTTGCCATGGGAGATAGGGTGGGATGGGTGTATTCATGAAAATCAGGAGGCAACCAAAGATGCTTTCATGAGTTGCCTTCTTCACCTAGTGCTGCCCTACAGACCACTAGCCTCAGATCCTAATTACTATACTCTCCCCCACCACTGCCATTCCACTGTCTTACAGAATACTCTATACCTTTCTTCCTGTGATTGTTGAAGGAAAAAAAACAACTTGTAAGAGTTGCAGCTGTATTTTATGTGCATCTTAACAGCAGAAGCCATGACTTTTCACATAGAATGAATTCACCCTGACACAGTGAAATACTGAAAAAGATGTCATCGAAGCTATGTGTCTTTGTTTCTAGTTAGTACCTTTGCCACCAAATAATACATCTGTATCCTTTCTGTAGAGTAAAACTTCCAAAAATCCTAACTTAAATACTTAGGGACAAACCAAGGCACTGCTGGTCTCAGGAAAGAAAAATTTGAGAAAATTTTAAAAATTAATAATTAAAAGGAGAAAGAAAGGAAGTCTAGATACAGAGATTGTGGTACTTTTAAAGCATCCTTCTTGGCTTTTCAGAGGGCTTATTTTCCACTTGAGATTTTTGTCCATTATCCTTCTACTTAACTATAGCTTAGCAAAGGTGTCAATGACTCCATCCAGAAAATGGAAATGTAAGTCTGGAGTTTGAGGAAGTGACTGAAGTTGGGAAAATACCAATTAGAATTTTTATTGGTGTCGTCTCACAATCCACATCTCAGGATTGAAGGGGCTCCTTCCTGGAAGAGAAACAGCCATCTGGAGCTTTCTGCACTGATTTTATATGGGAGTCAGAGAGAATAGAAATGTGGGCAGAGTCACAGTAAGCTAAGCTGCTTATGCTACTATTATGTACAAGTCCATTCTAGTCAAACTACCAGGAAGTCCACAGACAGGGAACGGTGGCTAAATATATGTAACACTTCCCTTCAGTGAATATTGGAATATGGTGATTTAGGTTCAATATTGATGCAAAGATCTCCTGGAGCAGTGCATTTGATAATGATCCTGCCCATAGTAGGATATATGTCCAGGGTGCTTCATCATCTCAAACTTCTGGGGACATCATGGATACAACGCATTAGTGGACTATCCAGTTATTTGAAGCTTCAAAACCTTGCTATTATAATTTTTAAAGTTGTTACCTATACTCCATTTTTAGTAAATAGAACGTACTGAATATAGATTTTTCTGTCTCACTCTGGCTCTGGCTTTGGTCCTTTCTGTCTCCATCTGCCTCTATCTATTTCTATCTGTCTGCAGTTCAATTCTCTTTCTTCTTTGGACCCTAAAGGGGAGGGATGGTGTAAATGATTGCCCAAGTCCCATTCAGCTCCAGCATTTTGAGGTTCTCTCATTCCTGCAGTTTCAGGTAAGTCAAATCCCTCCCCCCATTCCTCAATACATGTACTCTATCCCTGATTCTTCCATTAGAAATGCAATGAGCAGTTTATTAGATATAATCCCTCAAAAGCTCAAAGGCAATACTGCCACATTGGAAGGTTTTCTCCCCAGAAAGCTGTTTAATTTGATGGTTATTATTTGTTTGTCAAAGCCCACTGTTTATTCAGATTAATTAAAACCAATTGTTCCAGCTGCCACATGGTAGCCCTCCTTGTAACGAAAATATCTACAATTTTAAATTCATCAGCCTACATCTGATCCCCTCTGAAAGTCTTTACCCTTACTCTGTAAGGCAGTATCACTCAACCTGCCTCAGACCTGTGTCAGTACATGGGAAAATGGAGCTCTTTAATATGCATCTTTTCCTGTTGAAATCTCATGGCATAAAACTGTTAGGGATGGCCTCCAAATTGAGATCAGTAAATTGAAGGCCCCAGATGAGGTCTCAATTAGACAGCAGGAAGGGAAACTGAGCTGCTAAATCTGAAACTTGTTTAAAATACCATCTTGTAGAAAATGATATTTTAAAAAGTGTTTTGCTGTTTTGATTATCAAGAGTCCTTATGTGTTATGGATTAGCAGATGCTATCATTTCCTAATAAATAAAGATACTTCATAAGAAATAGCTATTTGATGAAATAAGCCTAATTTATTTTCATTTGTAAAATTAACGGAGACCAAATACTTTTACCTTCAGTCAAGTTTTGCTTCTCCAAAGTAATCTCCATATAATTGAATATCCCCAGGTTTAAAAGCTTAACTGATTCACATCTATAATATTAAAAATTGGCTTCCAGCATACATAGACCTGCTGAAGAGAGAGGAGGAAAATAAGGAAGTATTTTCCACCTATATATTAAATTGTAAATGAGTCTTAAATTCTCTAAAGCAGTTCATTGTTGCACAAATGAACTCAAAATACTCCAGAGAAAACCACTTGCCTGTAACACTTCCAGATATTCACAGCATTCCACCTTTGAATGTGAGGGAAGTGTGAAATATTTTGCTGATTAAAAGACAAATGACCATAAGCCTTCTCCACTGTTATTGCTATTGGCAACAGTCAGTCCTGTCCTTAGCTGAAATCACAAAGCTATCTGGAAGACATTTCTTAATCAAAGCCAGGCATGTGTTCTAAGGTTGGTGGGTTTAGTGCTCTTCTTTTTTTTTTTTCTTCTTTTTTTAGCTAGCCTGACTAGCTACTTTAACTTGGTATTTGCTTCCATTCTCCTACTTTGGTGTCCAGAATAAATGTACCAGTGACTCTTCTACCTGAAATGGTTCAGAGGTTAAAATAACTAAACTGTGTCTATGCTTGGACTCTACTAAGGCAAAAATATTTAAAGCGAGATCCCAAGTGTGCCCAGAAGACTGGGAAACAAAAATGAACCCACATAATCCATCAGTTATTTAATTCCTTGCCTTCTTCCAGTCTGTTCTTTCTTCTAAATGCCACTTCTAATATTGCCACAGTTCTCCTGTCCCTACTTCATCTCCGCAGTCTTTACCTCTGATCTTCCCTGTTTAAGGCTTGGTGTCCTTGTCGTATTTACAGAATCCATTAGGAAACTAATCTGCAAAATACTGACTTTGGTAGGACATATGTGTCGACTGAAAAAAGTGCACAACCTAAGAGTTGAGAATTTTGTTTTATTTAGTAGACTTAAGGCCTGGAGGCAGCTTCTCAGATGCTCTGAGGGACTGCTGTGAAGAGGTCAGGGAGGAGCCAGGATGTATAGGAGTTTCTGCAACAAAAACCAGGTAGTTGGAATAGCAAAAGATTACCATTAATTAAAGAAAACCAGGCATCTCAAGTTAATGAATTTAGCACTTTTCTATGCATGAGAAGATGCAAGAGTCTAGGGTCATTGAAATAATTCCTTTGATAGGCACCTTAGCTATTTAGGGCAGTATCCTGTTCTTTCCCATCCTGGAAAGCTATTTAGGGCCCCCCATTGGGGTGGCTGTAACTGCTGACTGAGGCAACATCTTTTGTTTCCTGATATGGCAGGCAACATTTTTCATTTGCATATATATATATTAAAGAACTTAAAATGAGTCCCAGCATGCTCTGATTATTGTCTTTTCTTCTAAGGAACACTGTGATTAACCATCTTTATCCTTCCATAAGGTGGATTCATTCTGGGGCTTTACCCTTCTCCCCAGTCATTCTTCCGGGACTTTGTGACAGGAGCATCTCTTATGCCTTTCAGTAATACAAAATAAACAAGCAGCACTTGTCACTCTACTCTCCCAAAACAGAGGCAGGCCTTCCTGCCCTACATATATACATTCTCATTTCATGTGAGGAGTTCATTATGGGGAATGTTGCTACCCGGCAAAGGATGAGAAGCCTGAGGCTCTTTGCAAAACAGCACTTTAAAATAGAAAGGCAAAAGGAATGATTTTTATTTTTAAGGGGCTCCCTTTTAACCCAGGCTCTTATTTATCTGTCAGGGGTCATGCCACCTCACACAGCAGGGAAGACCAGTAACAACTATTTGGCCAGTTCAAGAGGCAACTATTTCACACAGGCAGCTTCTCTCAAGAAAACCATTAAAGCACATCAATCCTGACAGCTGCACAGATGCCCTGAGAGCTGTGCTGCAGATACCAGGCTTTAATACATCTGCAGGCTTTCCAGGGGACTTTGTGGCTGCTTGTTTCAATGATTTTGTGGCTGCTTGTTTCAATGAGGTGAGATTGGAGTTCCAGATAGTGATGGAGAGATCATGGGGCTGGGGGGACAAGAGGGATGGCGTGGGGGGAGGGGAGAGTGGAACAGCAACCTGAAACCTTAAGATGACTTGATGATGGTCTGGAAGTCCTAATCTGAGAAAATGCATACATCTCAATCCAAAATGGCCTCAGTCTTTGTTTCTAGCACCAGGTCAATACTTCCAGGAATTAACCACCATGTTTGCAGAAAATTTAGAATGGGTTCTAGTTACCAGCACATCACTCCACCTGCAACTGTCTTACAGCATTTGGCTTTTTGAGAAATAATGTAGTGTATCATCCATCAGTCTGAGGATCCAGTGGGAAAAAACAATGCTCACATGATAAAGGAGGGAAGCTGTTGCAAAAAGGGGGACCCCTTCTAGGGCCCGAGAGTGGGCTCTTGCTTCACACTCAGAAATGATTTGTCCAAGGAGACACACATGCTGACAAAGCAAGAGACTTTACTGGAAAGGGGCGCCCGGGCAGAGAGCAGCAGGGTAAGGGAACCCAGGAGAACTGCTCTGCCACAGGGCTTGCAGTCTTGGGATTTATGATAATGGGGTTAGTTTCTGGGTTGTCTCCGGCCAATCATTTTGACTCAGGGTCCTTCCTGGGGGCACGCATTGTTCAGTGTCTCCTCTCTCCTTTAGACCTTTCGCGAATTCTTCCGGTTGGTGGTAGCTTGTTAGTTCCAGTTCCTTACCAGGGCCTCCTGTTGTAAGATAATTCATGCAAGTGGTTGCTATAGTGCCTGGCCAGCGTGGGCACTTTCGGTCAGTGGTTCCCCTAACAAAGCTACTAATGTTAATGACAGATTTTAGGCTGTCCCAAATCTTATTCTTCCTCTCTAAACCCTAACTAGGTATAATCTGTTCAGTCTTTGTGAGATGTCCTGAAACCCAGGAGAACAGCCAGCTGCAATGGTCTAAATGCTTTCTGGTGTTAGAGTAGGAGCTTTGGCTAACAGGGAAGGCTTTTCATTGCTGATACAAACTAAGAAAGTGCACACTGCTTACCCTTTATCTGGCAATGGTTTGAAAAAACTCCCAGGAGACAATGGGGCATGGTGGGCCTCCCAGTCCTTTGAGGAACATGGTAGTCCCTGTTGCAGAGTCCTGCCTACTCCTATTTAGAACCTTTCCAGCCAGCTAATGGGTGACAATGGGACCTAAGTGACAAGCAATGGAGACGCCTAAAACATTTAATAATAGCATATTAAATTAATTTTAATAAAAATAGTTTAATTTCACAGGTGCACAGGTCTAACTGCCATGCATGTATTGTATTATCATAACCCTATCATAGCCCTAAGAAATAGCCCTACTTTTTTTTGTTAAACATCTTTATTGCAGTATAATTGCTTGACCATGTTGTGTTAGTTACTGCTGTATAACAAAGTGATTCAGCTATATGTATACATATATCCCCATATCTCCTCCCTCTTGCGTCTCCCTCCCACCCTCCCTATACCACCCCTGTAGGTGATCATAAAGCACTGAGCTGATCTCCCCATGATGCAGCTGCTTCGCACTAGCAATCTATTTTACATTTGGTAGTGTATATATGTCAATGCTCCACTCTCACTTCGTCCCAGCTTACCCTTTCCCTTCCCTGTGTCCTCAAGTCCATTCTCTACATCTGCATCTTTATTCCTGTCCTG
>NC_041233.1:61032230-61033930 GCF_002837175.3 Physeter macrocephalus
GTATGACAGACTCTAGGCCCATCCACCTCACTACAAATAACTCAATTTCATTTATTTTTATGGCTGAGTAATAGTCCGTTGTATATATGTGCCACATCTTCTTTATCCACTCATCTGTGGATGGACACTTAGGTTGCTTCCATGTCCTGGCTATTGTAAATAGAGCTGCAATGAACATTTTGGTACATGACTCTTAGAATTATGGTTTTCTCAGGGTATATGCCCAGTAGTGGGATTGCTGGGTCATATGGTAGTTCTATTTTTAGTATTTTAGGGAACCACCATACTGTTCTCCATAGTGCCTGTATCAATTTACATTCCTACCAACAGTGCAAGAGTGTTCCCTTTTCTCCACACCCTCTCCAGCATTTATTGTTTGTAGGTTTTTTGATGATGGCCATTCTGACCAGTGTGAGATAATATCTCATTGTAGTTTTGATTTGCATTTCTCTAATGATTAGTGATGTTGAGCATCCTTTCATCTGTTTGTTGGCAATCTGTATATCTTCTTTGGAGAAATGTATTTAGATCTGCCCATTTTTGGATTGGATTTTTGTTTTTTTGATATTGAGCTGCATGAGCTGCCTATATATTTTGGAGATTAATCCTTTGTCAGTTGCTTCATTTGGAAGTATTTTCTCCCATTCTGACAATTTAGATATTCTGCCCATTTTTGGATTGGGTGTTTTTTTTGATATTGAGCTGCATGAGCTGCCTATATATTTTGGAGATTAATCCTTTGTCAGTTGCTTCATTTGCAAGTATTTTCTCCCATTCTGAGGGTTGTCCGTTTGTCTTGTTTATGGTTTCCTTTACTGTGCAAAAGCTTTTAAGTTTCATTAGGTCCCACTTGTTTATTTTTTTTTTTATTTCCTTTTCTCTAGGAGGTGGGTCAAAAAGGATCTTGCTGTGATTTATGTCATAGAGTGTTCTGCCTATCTTTTCCTCTAAGAGTTTCATAGTGTCTGACCTTACATTTAGGTCTTTAATCCATTTGTAGTTTATTTTTGCATATGGTGTTAAGAAGTATTCTAATTTCATTCTTTTACATGTAGCTGTCCAGTTTTCCCAGCACCACTTATTAAAGAGGCTGTCTTTCTCCATTGTATATTTTTGCCTGCTTTATCAAAGGTAAAGTGACCATATGTGTGTGGGTTTATCTCTGGGCTTTCTATCCTGTTCCATTGATCTATATTTCTGTTTTTGTGCCAGTACCATACTGTCTTGATTACTGTAGCTTTGTAGTATTGTCTGAAGTCAGTAAGCCTGATTCCTCCATCTCCATTTTCCTTTCTCAAGATTGCTTTGGCTATTCAGGGTATTTTGTGTTTCCAGACAAATAGTGAAATTTTTTGTTCTAGTTCTGTGAAAAATGCCGTTGGTAGTTTGATAGGGATTGCATTGAATCTGTAGATTACTTTGGGTAGTATAGTCATTTTCAAAATCTTGATTCTTCCAATCCAAACACATGGTATCATCTTTAATTTCTTTCATCAGTGTCTTATAGTTTTCTACATACAGGTCTTTTGTCTCCTTAGGTTGGTTTATTCCTAGGTGTTTTATTCTTTTTATTGCAGTGGTAAATGGGAGTGTTTCCTTAATTTCTCTTTCACATTTTCATCATTAGTGTATAGGAATGCATGAGATTTCTGTGCATTAATTTTGTATCCTGCTATTTTACCAAATTCATTGATTAGCTC
>NC_041233.1:61034008-61049035 GCF_002837175.3 Physeter macrocephalus
ACAGTTTTACTTCTTCTTTTCCAGTTTGGATTCCTTTTATTTCTTTTTCTTCTCTGATTGCTATGGCTAAAACTTCCAAAACTATGCTGAATAATAGTGCTGAGAGTGGGCATCCTTGTCTTGTTCCTGATCTTAGAGGAAATGGTTTCATTTTTTCACCATTGAGAATGATGTTGGCTGTTTTTTAACATCTTTATTGGAGTATAATTGCTTTACAATGGTGTGTTAGTTTCTGCTTTATAACAAAGTGAATCAGCTATACATATACATATATCCCCATATCTCCTCCCCCTTGTGTCTCCTTCCCACCCTGCCTATCCCACCCCTCTAGGCGGTCACATAGCACCATGCTGATCTCCCTGTGCTATGCGACTGCTTCCCACTGGCTATCTATTTTACATGGTAGTATATATAAGTCTGTTCATTGCAGCTCTGGAGAGTTTTTATCATAAATGGGTGTTGAATTTTGTGAAAGCTTTTTCTGCCTCTATTGAGATTATCGTATGGTTTTTATCCTTCAATTTGTTAATATGGTGTATCACACTGATTGATTGCATATACTGAAGAATCCTTGCATCCTGGAATAAACCCCACTTGATCATGGTGTATGATCCTTTTAATGTGCTGTTGGATTCTGTTTGCTAGTATTTTGTTGAGGATTTTTGCATCTATGTTCATCAGTGATATTGGTCTGTAGTTTTCTTTTTTTGTGCCATCTTCGTCTGGTTTTGCTATCAGGGTGATTGCGGCCTCTTAGAATGAGTTTGGGAATGTTCCTCCCTCTGATTATCCCTACTTTTTGTGCCACTACATAGATTAGGACTTGGTGTCAAAAGAAGGTAAAATAGTTTGTCTGCAGTCAAATAGAGTAGTATGACATAGGGTCATAAATTGTGTCGCCATGTTGACTTAACTGTGAATTCTGATTCTCTTGTTTATGAACTGTGTGATATCCTTCATGTAACTTAACTTCTCTGATCCATATATTAATGGCTCATCTCTTAGTAGGATTATTATGGGGACTAAAATAAGGTAACAGATTTAATTTCAGGTAGATCAGGTTATGCGGGTAGCAGAAGACTTGATATGGAGGAAACACGATGAATTCAGCTAAAAATAATGAGCAAATGATATTGTTCTCAATTTAAAGAGTAGTTAAATGATATCCAACGAATCTGAGTTATTTATCCAAGTCCCCAAACTAGAGGTCTCAGAACTGAACTAGAGACTAGAATTTCCAGCTAGTTTGGTATTGTTTCTACATTTTCTCAAATTCACTCTACTTTAGAGGACAGCAAGATACATGTTGTCAGTGGAATCCTACTCAGTAGAGACGTCAGATAAAGAAAATTCACTTTACAGCTTAAATCTGTTGAGTCAAGAGTGATTAGAATTATTTTCCATTTTTGGGTAAATAAAAAATGAGATACATTAGCTTTGTAAGATTAAAAGGCAGTAGCCTTAAATTTCATGGAGAATAACCTTTGGGAAGTCCATTGTCAGGCAGATGCAAAGAATGACCTCTTAAAAGTCTTCAGCTCTCTATGATCAGGGCTAACGAGATCTTTAGCCCCACGCTGTCGCTTCTGTTTACATTTCTGTCTCAAGAAAGTCCACGGTAGGGCAGGTCAAACTACAAGTAGAACATCTTAATTGCCTCCCTCCAAAATAGTTGCCTGACAAAATGAATTACATTTACTCATAGATACTCATTTATTTTCCCAACTCTAAGAAGTGTAGTGAAGACATTCCCACAGTCCTAGGGAAATAAAACAGGAAGAGAAGCGCTTAATTTTTTTTTTTTTAATGTTCTGAAGGAAGAAAACATAAAGCCTTTTCTCCAGTCTCCATTCCACAATTTGGTTGAGTTGTATCTGGGTCGAATAGGCTGTAGTAGTGAATATTTTATCAGATTTTTGACAAGACATCCATCTCACTGTAGAATGAAGCTAGATCTTAAATCACCTTGGACAGTTTTGCTCCTTAATTAGACAGTCAGTACACTACCAGTTGGGAGATTGGGGTTATATTTGGCTTCTATGATTGTGAGATGGCTGAGATCATGGAGAATTTGGATCTGGTCCAATTAATTCTCTTGATAGCTTACTGTCTCTTCAGCTCTGCTAGACATTTGGGTACTGACACAGCACACTGGTATTAATTTTAAGTGAAACTCTAGCAAGGCACAATGAAATAGCATTGTTTGAAGCCTGAACCAAGAATTCTGTTTAAAATGGTATTACATTTGTATATATACACAGTGTAAGCTCAACACAATCCATTCCTTCATTAAAACTGAAGATTTTCTACTGCCATCCAACTTCTTCAAGTTTTAGTTCTGTCAGAATGATTATCGGTCACTAAGTTCTTGGCTGTGCCTCAGATATCTAATTAAATTTGAGGCTTTTGTCTTGAAACCAATGGAGAATAGTTAACTACTGATTATATGTTAGTTGATAACATATAAAACTAGCTGTTGATAAAACAGCTAGTTTTATAATGGCTTGCAATTAAAAATTCAATATCTTATCTTCTTCAGCCAGCAGTTTGGCTAGAACAAGACACACCCTATCCTGAAATATTTGGGTCAATAAGAATATGGCAGAGTCTACTCTGTTTTCCAGAAAATGTGCCTTTTTTTTAAGAAGTGGGAAGAGGAGGTAGAAATGGGCATTTGAAAGCAAAATGTGTTAGAACTCAAAATATTAAATGACTCAGCACAGTAAAATTTATCTTTTCATTAGCCGAAGGTGGAAATATATGAAGTAACTAGAGGGTAAAAAGAGGTATCTTATATAAATAAAATATAAGAATAAGATGGCTAAATGCTCTACCATGATTCTGGCTAAAAATGGTGACTTGAAAAACAAAATGCTTTTATATATATTTCATTTGATATGCCCCCAAAATGACAGTTAAAAAATAAAGATATTACCACAGAAGCACAAACAGAATGGGAGAGGAGACAAGATAACAGATGTCATCAAGGTTTTGCAAGATGAAAAGAAGCAAAGTAACTTATTTTGAGGAGTAGATCATGTATGAAATTGTGAGAAGTGACTTTCCCATAGAACCCTGAAAAGCCTAGATTCTTAGAGTTTCCAAGAATCACAGCAAATGGGAATGAGGTATAATATGAAAAACGTGGATTTGTTCAAAATTCATTCCCCAAATCTTCCTTCTCATGCCTTTTAGCCAAACAAGTACCCTATTCCTATCTCTCAGAAAACAGGATATTCATTCTTCTCTGGAGAAACTGAACCAGGTAGAGTGGGGAACGGTGTAAGTGTGTTTGTCTGGATCACCTTCATGGCTGTACAACCTATGTGATCATACAGAGTCCCATACTCAAAAGGGTCCCTTACTTGTTTAATACTTTGTTGTTGTTATCTTAAAATTCTTAATCATACTTTTTTTTTATCAATGAACCACAAATTTTTTGCACTGGGGCCCACAAATTATATAGTTTGTCCTAGTATTTATGGTAGTGAGTTGTACTGAGACACCAGACAGAAAATATGGGCATTTAGGAAAGCATGGAAAGTGAATCATAAGTCACCCTACCCTGTTCCTAGTGTAAGATCAACAAGATATATTACCCACCCATTATACCCTCACACACTCAGGCAAAAGACTAGAGACATTTTCTTAGGAGATATAGAATGACTCTAAAGAATGCAGATATTAGTATTTGAAGGAAATATAGTAAGAATCAGAGTTGCTATCCAATCACTCTCCTATGAAGGCCTCTAGTTAAAAAGAACTTCCCCAGCATGTGGAAATTCTATTAGCTATTTAATGCCTTAATCTAGATTACAAGTTGATAGCCAAGGAGCACCATATACTTGAGGAGAGGCTTCAACAGAAACTGAAAAAAAGAAACTGAACAAAAATGGATTCAACACAGGGGACAGACTAATATGTCTAAAATTTTATCTATTTTTAATTATTTTAGAGAATTAAGAGAAGATGCTATAGCATATTCTTGAAATTAAACACCGAGTGCTATAAATGGGAGTAGGGATAAGAAACCAAAAATGAAAATAAGCTTAAAAATTAAAAAAAAAAAATAGCCCCCTCCCCACAAAATCAATAAAGGGATTAGGAGATAGAATTTTTTAAAAACCCAGAAAGAGAGAGAATGGATGAAATGAAGCCTAAGGGATTATCAAATAAATCATAAAGGGAAATTTCCCAGGACAGAAGGGTATGTGTCCTCATGATTGAAAGAGGTCACTGGGTGAAAAAGAATCCACACCAAGGCTTCTCATCGTGCCTCATTGCAACACCAGCAGCTGAATGAAGTTTTCAAAGGTTCAGGAGTAAGAATGGCATCAGACTTCCAGCATTGCATGCCAGGAGACTGCAGAGTTACGCCTTTCAAATGTTGACAGGAAATTATTTCCAAACTTGAATTCTTTACTCCACCAACCACCACTATTGGTTCAGGGTATAACTGATACATTTCTATATTATAAAAAGACTCAGAAAATGTACTTCCAAGCACTCTTTCTTAGAAATCTACTAGCTAGTGTACTTAGCAAAACCAAGGAAAAAGAATGGAACTTAGGATCCAGACAGAGTAAATCTCAACCAAATGAGAGGTGAAAGATTAATCCCACATCTACTGAGAAAGCAGCCAGTTTAAATTGAAGCAGGAGGTTGAAGAAAAGCAAGAGGGTTGACTTCAAGGAAAACAATAAATGGGAACTGAGGGTGTGTTTGAAAATGTTGAGCATTTGGACAAAAACATTTACAGGCATTTGACAGCACTCTCAGAACATTTAAAGAGAAAACAAAGACAACTCAGTAAGAGAACATAGGAAGTTAAGGGAAGAAATGGCCATTATTGAACAAAGGAAAAACAAAAAGAATTAAAGCAGGAAAAATGTAATCATATAGACCTGACTTTGCAGTACAACTTGCAAATAATTCTAATAAAGCTAAACCCAACATTTGGTTAACTCTCTCCCAAAAGTGACATAATTATATTGGGAGGATTTCAGCAATAGTGGTACAAGAAAGATTGTAAAAAGTTTTGGGATGTTTGAGGAATAGAACTAAAAATCCTTGGCTATTTAACTGGAAGAAAACTAATGTGTATAAAATTTTAAAAATAACACTAAAAAAATCACAGTAAACTATTATTTATAAAGATGGGAGATTATAATAATGAACAGGATAATTTCTACTATAGATAGATAAATCATCTTGATAAAAAATAAAAATTAACTTAAAACAGTTAAATGATAGAAAATGTTTTGTTTCATTCATTGAGGGAGTTCCATTAAAGTTAACAAAGAAATAGTTGATTGGAGGATGAGATTTTGTTAGTACTTTTAAAAATGTAGGCTCTGTCTTATTGGTATCATTTTTGTCTGTTGGAGGGTGTTCAAATGACCCTAAAAGAAAATGTGGCATCTATATTCATAATAATCAAGTATATGGCTACAATTGTCTATCCTCCCATGGTTGACACCCATCATTATGAAGAGAATGAAACAGAAAAAAAGCTCTTTTCTGCATTTTTTACCCTTTCATTGTCCTCTTGGCTAATGGCTGTTTTGTTTCTTTAAGAGTAAAATGAAGACTTCCAAAATGCTAAGAATATTCAAAGACTTTCTCAGGGAGGGTCAACTCATGAAACAAGAGTCGCTGCAATGTGAAAATTGAACACATTAAGTCTGATAAGTAAACTTCAAAAAGAAAGATACTCATGTTTCCAAAAGTCCTTAAGGTGGATGTTTGCAGCATTTTGTGTTACAGTAAAAGACTCGGGAAAAGACTGATTAAAATACTGTCCATACAATTTTACACTCTACAACACTGAAAATAGAGAGTGATAGGTAGGCTGGTATGAAATGATGTTCAAGAATTATTGCTAAGATAAAAACAAAACAAAATAACAACAACAAAAAAAACCAAATGACCAAACAAAACAAACAGTTACAGAACAGTATGTATCGTACACTCATCCCTACATGAACTTATTAGGAAGGTATAACTTTGCTTGTTTTGGACAGAGTCTCTGAGGCTGTAATCCAAGGATGGATTATCAGATATATATATTTTTATGTTTGTCCTCATGTTACTTTCAATTTTTATAATGGGAAATAATTTTTAGAAAGTCCATAATACATAACTAATGCATGGTATTAGTCCATGTGATCAGCACCCCATACCTTAATTTTAGAACTTTCACTCCAAGTTCAGTTCAGGAATTAGGGTGAAATTGGAACATTACCTTAGATAGTTAACATGGTAAGAGCAAAGAACATGGGATTTAAGTCAGGAACTCTAATCCCATTTTCCCATGTAAAATCTGGGCATGTTTCCTTTTATCTTTTAGTCTCAATTATGTGATATATGAAACAGGGGTAATAATGACCTTTTCTCCTTTGTTGGTGTGAAAACAAAGTCAAGTAGAGGAATAGGTTTCGTGCAGTGGAAAGAACCGTATAAGTATTCATTGTTTTGCAGAAAACTGGTTCTTGCAACTTCATACACATGATATTTTGCATTGATAATAACAACTAAAAAAAATCACTAACATCTTTGAGTACTTATTGTTCCACGTGCTATTTTAAGCGTTTTACATGTATGAATTCACTACTCACAACAACAAACGTGTAAGCGTGTGTTGTTGTTCTCCCTTTCGTAGATGAAGAAGCTCAAGTAAAGAGAGGTTAAGTAACTTGATTGAAGTCACACAGTTACTAAGTGACGGTGCTGGGCTCCGTAACCACACAGTCAGCCATGCTTTCTGTCATTTGATAAGAGAGTGTCTCTAAGTGAATGCAGCTGAAAAACTGATAGGGACTTTCTGTGCTTTGTAATAGAAGGAAGTTTTGTTTCTTGAAATAACCCAGTTTTTACCGTTTTTCTTTGTGAGGTTTCTTCCAAAGTTTCTCTCCAATTTGTCTATAAAATTATTTCTCCTTATAGCCACCAATGCACTGTACAGCACCTAGGACAGAAATCACAAAATTACAAATGTATAAGCAGAGAGTAACTGCCTCTGAAAGTGCCAAGGTGTTTTTGTCCTGGTTCACTGGTTCATCTCCTACAGGTGGAAATGGCTCATCTGAATTACCCTGAATCCTAGAATCCCAACATTGCAGGGCTAGAAAGCACCAATGTTCTTTCACAAGTATTCAATCAAAGATAAAAATGATGAGTTGCGTCAAAAAAAATATAGAATTTAAAATGGAATTAAAAAATTAAACAGTAGGTGGGATTCCCTAATCTGAGTCCTGAGCCTGAAGGCAGTGCCTTAAGGATGTTGAGGTGCTAAAGTGGACAGCAGTAGGGATTGGGTAGCCTTCCTTCTTTCCTTGATTCTCTTTTTCAATCTGGTTTGTGGTCTTGGAAAAGTCGGTTACATTCTCTGGGATACACTTGTCAAATCTGTAAAGTGAAATGCATGGAGTAGATGATCTATAAAACCCTTTCTGAGTTTACTTTTCATTGATTTCCTTGGATAGTGTTATTTTGTGTCCAAAACATAGGATTTCCGTCAGTGTTTTGGGGGAAAGAGTGGTTAGAAATGGAAATAAGGAAACGTTACCTGCATTGCTGGGAAGAAATGCTTTAATAATGCCTTCAGCCTGAAGAAGACCTACAAAAAAATACACGTCCTCATGTGCTTCCCAGGTCAAGGACACCAAGAAAAGAAGAGCAAGCTCACAGCTCATTCTTGAAATGAACTCCACCTCGGAACTCCCCTGCCTGCATTTGTGTGATGTTTCATGTTTTTGCCACTTATAGGCATTTGCACTTAAAAATGATGTTCTGGGATGCTTCAATTACTTTTAGTAGAAAAATGCAAATAAATGTAGATTTCTGTTATTATCAGCTTCATCAGAGCAAACAGACAGAAGCAGGAACATTATTAGAGTTTGATAAGAGTATATATTTGAATGATTTCCCCAGAGGACTGGGGAAAACTCATCTTATTGCATTTCCTATTATAGACGAGCATCAATTGCTTCATGTGGAGTTACCTGCATTTACCACTTGTCAACCCCACCCTCAAGCCCCCACCCTCGCTTTTTTTTTTTTTAGTGTGAGAGCTGCTCTTTTGATTTCTGAAATGTAACTGCAATAAATGGTAGACTTGAATCAAGACTTTTAGGCAGAAGCAGGTGAGAAAAGGCATGAATAACATAACAGAGCATTGGAAGAATAATAATTTCAGAAGGCAACATTTATATCACAGAAAAAATAAAGAAAAACTTAGACTGCTAGTTTCTCTAATTAGAACTAAGTGAAAATAAGGAATCTTGGGACCTCCTGTTGGATTTCCAGTCTGGACCATGTCACTTACCTTTGAGTATAGTTTGGAATATTTTCTGACATTTTTCCCTTAAATGAATCCAAATTTCTTTGAAGGCAGGGGTCTTGTGTTTAGTTAAGTATACTACTAAGCCTGGCACATTCCTGGGCAGATTGAAGGCTCTTAATAAACTAATGCTGATTGAGTGACTCTTTTTTTTTTTTTTTTTGCTTATAATGATTGAGTGACTCTTAATCCACAACACGGTCAAAACTGGAAATGGTCATTTGATGGCAGGCCAGTAAATGTGACCAGGTTTGTTCTAAACCTCTAATTATTCATTCTAGAAAAAATATATCATTTTCTTTGCTGAGATGCAAAATAAAAATCAATTAGATGATTGTCTCCAAAAATGTATAAAAGACTACATCATTCCTAGGTGCCTATTATTACAGAACAAAATGCCTAAAATGAAGTGAAATCTCTAATTGTACTTCTAAATGCAATGGGATTTCAGGAGCAATTCCGTAACAGATGGGATATTTTAGAACGATTCCTGTAATTTTTTCTATGGACAACCTTGGGAAGTTTGGAAATAATATCGTTTTCATACTGATTTGCTTAGTTCTGGATTAGACTCATCAAAAGATCACTGGACAGGAAGTAGGGGCCTTGAATTCTGAATTTACCTCTGTAGTTCACTGGCTGGGTTAAGTCATAGATTCTTAGCAGAGAGAGGAAAAGTTCTCTGGGGGCTGAGTTTATTCCCTAAAGCAGTTTTCAAGCTTTCATTTGCATCAGAGTCACATGGAGGTTCTGTTAAAACTGATTGCTAGGCTCCACCTCCAGATTTCTGATTTAGTCCATCTGGGAGCTGGAGTCAGGGTGAAAATGTACATTTCTAATGAGTTCCCAGGTGAAGCTGCTGCTATATCTGCTGACCCTGAGAACCACTGCCTTAGGGAAAAAGACCAAATAGAACCTTGCTAGCCTCCAAGCTCTTTCTCTGGCTACCTCTTCTATTCCTTAGCATTCATGTTTCTTTTGGGCTGGCTCTATCTGCACAGCTTGGCTCTCTCTCTGAGGGCCTCTTTCCTGCAGGAGCCCCCAGTGATAACAGCAAGCCACGCTTCTCTCTTGCATTCTTCCTAATGAAGCCTCTAGTCTCTGGAGCCACCTTAAACTTCTCTCCATTGCTCCACCAGATCAGTGCTCAAAGTAAACTGTCAGACCTCGCAAACAAAGACTGAGAGTATAGAGCGATCCCATAGCTGATTCTCTGCCTCTGGCGCTTCACACCCTGTTGCAGACCCCCTCTTTGGCCTCCAGTGGAAGGCTCTTTCCTCAGACCTTCTCGCCTGGGAGGTGGTGTGTAACAGGGCTTGTTTGGTAACACATACACTCTCGGGGCACTTTCACTGATTTGCTTTTACGGGCTTTTGAAAAGCATTATTTTCTCCAGCTCTCTGGAAGAGAACAAGTTTAATGGTGTCAGGCAAAGGAAAGGGTAAATCTTCGTACAGGGGAAAATGGAAAAGAAAGAATGTTCCTCGTTAGTGATGCAAGAAGAGACCTAGCTTGCCTCTTCAATAGTTTAAGCTAATCTTTGAACCCATAAAGTATGGTGGAGAATGGCTTGCCAATGAATGCCTTGTGGATGTGCCCCTTTGGAAGTGAAACAGAATAATTAAAGGATAGATCTGCAGGCCTGGCTCCGTCAACCCCTCCCTCTGACCTTCCCGCCCCCTCCCTACTCTTCCCAGGCATCTTCCCTTCTCTAACAACCATCTTGGGTGGTTTTTTACTAGAATCTTCACCACATTGAAACAACTAATAAATGTGATTTATTTGTGACACCAGGCTCTACTTTCTCACCCCTCCCCACTCCATTTTAGAGACTTTCTGTGGCTCAGGAATTTATGTGGCTTCAAGTCTAGCCCCAGCTGCCTGACTTCCTACTAATGCCTACATAAAGCCTCTCCTTTGGCCTTGCAGACTTCTTCCCTGAACCCCAAATGTGCTGCTGTATACTTCTTGACTCAAGACCTTCATTCATGCTCTGCATCCCTTTCTGAGCCTTCTTGGTTTCTTTCTAACCTTCCCTCCCCAAGGTGTCATCTTTTTCGTGAAGTCTTGCCTGACCGCTGCAATCCAGTGATCCAACTTTGTTCTTTGCTAGATATCATATATACGATGCCAACAATATTCATTTGTCTCTGATTTTGTTGCATGGATTAGACTTACCTTCTTTTTCAAAGAAACCTAAGGGCCAGGATTTAATCTCATGCATTTGTAGTTTAACAAAGTTTTGTCACATGTTTGTCTTTTGGTAGTGCCCGATATGCAATTGCAATTAGTTAACTTCTTTGAATCCATCTTCCTATATCCTTCTGCCAATGTTTTTGTGTACATGATGCATAATAAATGTTATAATAATAATAGCTACTCAATCTGTTGCTATACATGTTGCCTCATTAATAGTCATTAAACACCTATTATCATCCTACTCATCAACCTATTAATCTAAAACTTAAAAACAAAAAGTCCCGGAGAAGTTAGGTAAACTGCATAAAGGTACCGAGCTATTAATTGATGTGGGGGCAGTTACAAACTCAGGTCTATCTGACTTTAAAGAGTGTGCCTTCCTACAGATTCCACCCCAGTTCTAAACTATTGGGGTAGGCGTGAACTTACTAAGGATAAACCGCTTGCCCAAGGTCACATCATAAGCTGTTTCCTGAAGAAATAGGTACAAATGTATAAAACGAATCATTATTCTTTTATCATGACTATGTTATACAGATCATGAAAACTAGCAAATCACTCTCTCCAACATTTGAGCTGGTGAATTCTAATCCTAAATTGAGGGCCCAACTTCTCTGTTGGCTCTAGTTCTCTCTCCCCTCTAAGTCTATCAAGGAAGACGTGTGAGGTGATGATAGCTTAGCTCTTCTCAACGGCTGAAATGAATGTACTTTAAATGAAGAGGGGGTTTTATAATGCCTCCTGCCTCTCAGGCCTCCATGGGAGAAATTGCCTGAAACATCCTGTCTGATGTCCTCATGGGAGCCAGGGCTTTATGATTATGTATAAGAAGTTCCTACAACTGCTTTAACTAATAACGTTTTAATTTAACGCATTTCATATTTCCATATTTATTGTGCTCCAATCATGTTTTATGAGGAGACAGAACTGGAAACTGATGTAACTGATGTTTACTATGTATGCATAGTGTACTTTCCTCAAGAGGTTCCCCTGCTGAGCATAAATGTAAAATAAATACAAATAAACTCTTTGATAGGCCTCCAGAGTGCCCCAGCCTAGCTGATCAAATCATCCCCTGCCTTCCACTTAAATAATTCTCTGCAGAAATGAATAAACTGATTAGAAACAAATCCCCTTGCAAAATAGGGTTTCCTCTTTCAAGTTTACTAATCTGGCTCCACTCAGAGCCATGTTACTCGCCAAACAGAACCTGAAAGGTGATTCCAACTCTCCTGCTTTCCAGCTAATGAAAAGTCTTTGCTGGGAAGGATGGAGAGTGTGAAGAAAAAGGCTGTTGTAGTCTCCAATCTGTTCATCTTACAGCTGGCGTCAGGAAGAATCTGATTTGCAAAGAAAAGGCTCTGGATCTCATGTCACATCCAGAAAGGGACCTTTAGGAAGACGGGAAAGAGAAGATGCTCAAAAGTTCCAAAGACTTTCAATGAAACTGGAGGATGCACTCAGGTAGGATTGCAAATTCTCTGACCAGATTTCATTTTGTAATTATCTAAGACGATGGTGAGGAATGGATATTTCACGCCAATTAAACTTCAGCACTGTGTTTTGTAGTCATGTCACAGGTAATATATTTATATCCACTCCATTTTCCTCTCCTTAAGAATTAAAATCCATGCTCTTTTTCATTTTCAAAATTTGGATACTTCTTGAAAAGAAAAAAAAATCTCTTTCTTCCCCTTCATTGAGAATCTTTTCTTGCTAAGATCCAAAGAGAAGCGGGTAAGCAGGGTTTTTTAAGTTAAAATATATTCGAAATCATTTTTAGACATTGACAGTGAAGCATTTTGGGAGCTGAAGTCTTTCCTTCTATATTAAAGGAAATGTAATTTAGAAGCAAGAATGGATATCAATTGATATTAATACCATTATCTTAAAGATATCTGTCTTAAACAGTAAACACCTCGGAAAAGTTTTCCCAGTTCATCAAAATCATCAACATCTGAAACAAACTTAGATGGTTCACATGCAGCAGGTAGATGTTTAGGGAATAAAGGGGCAGGGGTATTCTGCTTCCAAGTGTCTCCATGATGAGACAAGAGTAAGTCTCAGCTTCCGATTCCTTCTGCAGAATCTTAGATCTGAGTTCACAGCATCATCTTACTGAAAGCATTGAAGAAAAGGATAGTTGTCCTTCTGTCATGGTCTGGAATGACCTAGGCAGTTGCTACTTGGGGACTCAATGACTTTCAAGTTTTCTGTTCATCCGGGGAATCTGTTAATTTACTGTCTTATCATTTTGTTCTTATCAATCTGTATTAACTTGTCAGATCCTGTGGTGGTGTATTCTAAAGTGTCAAACAGGAGAAAAGGAAAGGAAAACGGAAACTAATGTAAATTGTCTGCTGTGTTCTAGGAACTATGCTATTATATCTTGTTTTATTCCCTCTCAAACTGTGTCATCATGTAAGCCATTTTTTTTTAACATCTTTATTGGAGTATAGTTGCTTTACAATGGTGTGTTAGTTTCTGCTGTATAACAAAGTGAATCAGCTATACATATGCATATATCCTTATATCTCCTCCCTCTTGCATCTGCCTCCCACCCTCCCTATCCCACCCCACTAGGTGGACACAAAGCACCGAGCTGATCTCCCAGAGCTCATCTACCAGTGCTATGCGTCTACTTCCCACTAGCTATCTGTTTTCCATTTGGTAGTGTATATATAGCCATGCCACTCTCTCACTTTGTTCCAGCTTATCCTTTCCCCTCCCCATGTCCTCAAGTCCATTCTCTCTGTCTGCATCTTTATTCTTGTCCTTCCCCTAGGTCCTTCAGAACCTTTTTTTTTTTTTAGATTCTATATACATGTGTTAGCATATGGTATTTGTTTTTCTCTTTCTGACTTATTTCACTCAAATAATGCTGCTATGAACATTGGGGTGCATATATCTTTTCGAATTAGTGTTTTCTTCAGACATATACCCAGGAATGGAATGGCTGAATCATGTGTAGTTCTATTTTTAGTTTTTTAAGGAACCTCCATACTATTCTGCAAAGTGGGTATATCAGATTACATTCCCACCAACAGTGCAAGAGGGTCCCTTTTTCTCCACACCCTCTCCAGCATTTATTGTTTGTAGATTTTTTGGAGATGGCCATTGTGACCGGTGTGAGGTGATACCTCATTGTAGTTTTGATTTGCATTTCTCTAATGGTCAGTGATGTTGAGCATCCTTTCATCTGTTTGTTGGCAATCTGTATATCCTCTTTGGAGAAATGTCTATTTAGATCTTCTGCCCATTTTTGGATTGGGTTGTTTGTTTTTATGATATTGAGCTCCATGAGCTGCTTGTATATTTTGGAGACTAATCCTATGTCAGTTGCTTCGTTTGCAAATATTTTCTCCCATTCTGAGGGCTGTCTTTTCATCTTGTTTACGGTTTCCTTTGCTGTGCAAATGATTTTAAGTTTCATTAGGTCCCATTTGTTTGTCTTTGTTTTTATTTCCGTTTCTCTAGGACATGGGTCAAAAAGGATCTTGCTGTGGTTTATGTCATAGAGTGTTCTGCCTATGTTTTCCTCTTAGAGTTTTATAGTGTCTGGCCTTACATTTAGGTCTTTAATCCATTTTCAGTTTATTTCTTTGTATGGTGTAAGGGAGTGTTCTAATTTCATTCTTTTACACGTACCTGTGCAGTTTTCCCAGCACAGCTTATTGAAGAGGCTGTCTTTTCTCCATTGTATATTCTTGCCTCCTTTATCAAAGAAAAGATGACCATATGTGTGTGAGTTTATCTCTGGGCTCTATATCCTGTTCCAATTATCTATATTCCTGCTTTTGTGCTAGTACCATACTGTCTTGATTACTGTAGCTTTGTAGTATAGTCTGAAGTCAGGGAGCCTGATTCCTCCAGCTCCATTTTTCTTTCTCAAGATTGCTTTGGCTATTTGGGGTCTTTTGTGTTTCTCTAGAAATTGTGAAATTTTTGTTCTAGTTATGTGAAAAATGCCATTGGTAGTTTGATAGGGATTGCATTGAATCTGTAGATTGCTTTGGGTAGTATAGTCATTTCACAGTGTTGATTCTTCCAGTCCAAGAGCATGGTATATCTCTCTATCTGTTAGTATCATCTTTAATTTCTTTCATCAGTGTTTTATAGTTTGCTACATACAGGTCTTTTGTCTCCTTAGGTAGGTTTATTCCTAGATGTTTTATTCTTTTTGTTGCAATGGGAAATGGGCGTGTTTCCTTAATTTCTCTTTCAGATTTTTCATATTTAGTGTATAGGGATGCAGGAGATTTCTGTGCATTAATTTTGTGTCCTGCTACTTTACCAAATTCATTGAATGGCTCTAGTAGTTTTCTGGTAGCATCCTTAGGAATCTGTCTATATAGTATCATGTCATCTGCAAACAGTGACACTTTTACTTCTGCTTTTCCAATTTGGATTCCTTTTATTTCTTTTTCTTCTCTGATTGTTATGGCTAAAACTTCCAAAACTATGTTGAATAATAGTGGTGGGAGTGA
>NC_041233.1:61049111-61056907 GCF_002837175.3 Physeter macrocephalus
TTCTCTGATTGCTGTGGATAAAACTTCCAAAACTATGTTGAATAATAGTGGTGAGAGTGGGCAACCTTGTCTTGTTCCTGATCTTTGTGGAATTGCTTTCAGTTTTTCACCATTGAGAACGATGTTGGCTGTGTGTTTGTCATATATGGCCTTTATTATGTTGAGGTAAGTTTCCTCTCTGGCTACTTTCTGGGGAGTTTTTATCATAAATGGGTGTTGAATTTTGTCAAAAGCTTTTTCTGCATCTATTGAGATTATCATACTGTTTTTATCCTTCAGTTTGTTAATAAGCTGTATCACATTGATTGATTTGCATGTGTTGAAGAATCCTTGCATTCCTGGGATAAACCCCACTTGATCATGGTGTATAATCCTTGTAATGTGCTATTAGATTCTGTTTGCTAGTATTTTGTTGAGGATTTTTGCATCTATGTTCATCAGTGATATTGGCCTTTAGTTTTCTTTCTTTGTGACATCTTTGTCTGGTTTTGGTATCAGGGTGATGGTGGCCTCGTAGAATGAGTTTGGGAGTGTTCCTCCCTCTGCTATATTTTGGAAGAGTTTGAGAAGGATGGGTGTTAGCTCTTCTCTAAATGTTTGATAGAATTCGCCTGTGAAGCCATCTGCTCCTGGGCTTTTGTTTGTTGGAAGATTTTTAATCACTGTTTCAATTTCAGTGCTTGTGATTGGTCTGTTTATATTCTCTATTTCTTTCTGGCTCAGTCTCGGCAGGTTGTGCTTTTCTAAGAATTTGTCCATTTCTTCCAGGTTGTCCATTTTATTGGCATACAGTTGCTTGTGGTAATCTCTCATGATCCTTTGTATTTCTGCATTGCCAATTGTTACTTCTTTTTCAATTCTAATTCTATTGATTTGAGTCTTCTCCCTTTTTTTCTTGATGAGTCTGGCTAATGGTTTTTCAGTTTTGTTTATCTTCTCAAAGAACCAGGTTTTAGTTTTATTGATCTTTGTTATCGTTTCCTTTATTTCTTTTTCCTTTATTTCTGATCTGGTCTTTATGATTTCTTTCCTTCTGCTAACTTTGGTTTATTTTGTTCTTCTTTCTCTAATTGCTTTAGGTGTGAGGTTAGGTTGTTTATTTGAGATGTTTCTCGTTTCTTCAGGTAGGACTGTATTCCTATAAACTTCCCTCTTAGAACTGCTTTTGCTACATCCCGTAGGTTTTGGGTCATCGTGTTTTCATTGTCATTTGTTTCTAGGCATTGTTTGATTTCCTCTTTGATTTCTTCAGTGGTCTCTTGGTTGTTGATTAGTGTATTGTTTAGCCTCCATATGTTTGTATTTTTTACAGATTTTTTCCTGTAATTGATATCTGGTCTCATAGTGTTGTGGTCAGAAAAGATACTTGACATGGCTTCAATTTTCTTAAATTTACCAAGGCTTGATTTGTGACCGAAGATATGATCTATCCTGGAGAATGTTCCAAGAGCACTTGAGAAGAAAGTGTATTCTGTTATTTTTGGATGGAATGTCCTCTAAATATCAATTAAGTCCATCTTGTCTAATGTATCATTTAAAGCTTGTGTTTCCTTATTTATTTTCATTTTGGATGATCAGTACATTGGTGAAAGTGGGTGTTAAAGTCCCCTACTATTATTGTGTTACTGTTGATTTCCCCTTTTGTGGCTGGTAACATTTGCCTTATGTAATGTAAGCCCTTTTTCATTGATGAGGAACCTAAAGCTCTGAGAAGTTAAGTAACTAAGGTTGTCAGTGGTAGAGGTGGGACTGGAAGCAAGAACGTCTGGCTGCATGCTCTCTCTGCCTCACAACACAGCACCCAGAGTGACAGTGGCTCAGAGGAAGTGGACGTTAGAGAAGACAGGAAGGATGCTCGAGAATTTCATAAAGGACGTAGAACTTCAGCTGAAGTTGAAGGAAAATGGCATAATGGTAATTGAAAATCCAGGGAAGGCAGTATAAGGGAAAGGATGTTTGCAAATACTTGTATGTTTAATGAGCTGGGAAAGAAGGTAAACTAGTTTGGTTAGAATAGAAACTTTATGGGTAATATAAGCTAAGGAAGACTAGAGACCAGATGGTCCTTTTTTCATCCATTTGCATGGGGCTCAGAAATGCCCTACAACGTTACTCCTGTCATTTCTCAATGTTGGTGTCACTGGAGGAAGTCAAATCTGTGCTCAGCTTGCTCGTCCAACTTTGGAGAAGGTATCTCTGCAGAGGTCATGTTTAGATAAAACCTAAAAGAAAACCAAGAGTAGCAGTGTGTGCAAATGCATTAACAAGGTGGGAAAGGTCGACATATTCAAGAACCTAAGACCACAGCTGCTAGACCCAGTGAGCTGCATGGAAAAGTAGCATGAGGGAATAGGGGAGAGGTATGCAGGGGCTCGATCACATTCAGCCTTGTGGGCTGTGGTAAGGAGTTTGATTTTGTATGAAGTTGAAGGGGATGCAACTAAGGGTTTATAAGCAGGGAAATACAGTGATTCCCTTTGGCTGTGGAATGAAGAAAAGGTTAAAGAGGGTGTGTGTCCACTCTAGTCAATTGGATTAACCCAGGCCAGAGATCATGGTATCCTGAATAACAGTGGTAGAAGTGAGGATGGAGAGAAATGTATGGAGCTTGAGACGTATCTTGAGGATAGATTTGTAGGCACTCGCTCATATATTAGATTATGGCAGCAGGTAGAAGAAACCATTAGGGCAGGATTTCTGGTCTCAGTAACACAGGAGTTCAGTTTTTGATGTATTTTGAAGAGTCTGGGAGTCATTTAAAGATGTCTAGTTGACAGATAGATATTTTTCCAGCTTGGACTATAGCTCCAAGTTTTCATAGCTGGCTTTGCCCTTAGATCAATATTAAGATCAGATAAGAACAGAATTGTCCAATAAAATACAGGATGTCTAGTTATGTTTGAATTTTAGGTAAACAGTAACTTTGGGGGGGGACTTTTTATCGTTTGGGACATACTTTCACTAAAAATTAACTGTTTATCTGAAATTCAAATATGACTGGGTATACTATTTTTGTACGTGCTAAATCCAGCAACCCTATGTATGAGCTCCACCACTTATCATCCCCATATCACCCTATCCCCGTCCCTACCTCTGATTCCAAATCAGCTCTCTTGTCCTTACTTCTTTTCAGAGGAAGAGGAGGCTTCCATTCTCCTTGGAAAACCTGATTCTATTATCTGTGTTACATGCTCCAGGGCTCTGATGTCACAATTATCTTTTTTTTTCCCCCTTTAAGATTACTTGGAGGCATGTAAAAAGGGGGTGTGCATGTTCCCCTTTTTGACTTACATTGGTTGATCTGTGGTTTTAATCACTTCATAATTTTTTTCTCTTAATTTCGCCACCAAAATGATTTTAAAATTATTTTCTGATTCTCTTTTGTCTTCTTTTTTTTCCCTAAAGAAATTTATTGTATTTTATTGTATTAAAGTATAGTTGATTTACAACAATATATTAGTTTTGGGAATCTAATATAGTGTTTCAACATTTTTACAGATTATACTCCATTAAAAGTTACTGTAAAATATTGGCTATGTTCTCTGTGCTGTACAATATATCCTAGTAGCTTATTTATTTCATACATGGTAGTTTGTACCTCTTAATCTCCTACCCTTATCCTGCCTTGTCTTTCTCTGTCTGATGTATTTCACTAAGCATAGTACCCTGCAAGTCCATCCATATTATTGCAAACGGCAAAATTTTATTCTTTTTTTGGCTGAGTAGTATTCCATTTTGTGTGTGTGTGTGTGTGTGTGTGTGTGTGTGTGTGTGTGCCACATATTAATCCATTCATCTGAAGCAACCCCATTTCTTGTCTATTGTAAAAAACGCTGCTGTGAACATTGTATCTTTTTGAATTAGTATTTTTGTTTTCTTTGGATATATACCCAGGAGTGAAATTGTTGGATCTTATGGTGGTTCTATTTTTAGTTTTATGAGGAACCTCCATACTGTTTTCCATAGTGGCCGAACCAATTTACATTGCTACCAATAGTGTACTAGGATTTCCTTTTCTTCACATCCCTGTCAACATTTGTTATTTGTAGACTTTTTGAGGATAGCCATTCAGATAGGTGTGAGGTATCTCATTGTGGTTTTGATTTGCATTTCTCTGATAATTAGTGATGTTAAGCATCATTTCATGCACCTGTTGGCCATCTGTATGTCTTCTTTGAAAAATTGTCTATTCTGCCTCTCAGGTTCACACAGCGAATCAGACCCATTAATAAACACTTCTCTCCATTTTCTTCCTGTTCAGTAAGTATCAAGAAGGCTGGCTGCTTAACAACTAACAATGCCTTCAGTTTTTATAGTGTTTGTTATTTGCAAAGTGTTCCTACTTTATGAGCTTGCTTTATTCAACCTTCAGAATTTGAAATATAAAATTATAGTATAATAGAATAGGAGGAAAAGTTAGGACCTAGACACTTAAACATTCATCTCACAGATGAGGAAATTGATCTCTGGAGAGTAAGTGACTTCCCTGAAGTTTACAACTAATTGGCATCCAGATTGGTATTAGAATCTGAGGCTCTTCACCCAGACAATCAAAAACTAGATAAGTATAGGGCTGGGGAGAGAAAGGCCAAAGAGTCGAGCATAGTGAATACTTACAATAGGCTCCCCAGATGTAACTTAGCCCTAAACTGCCACCCGTTAAGTCTACGTGGATGAATGTGAGTTCCCATCTCCATTCGTTCCACAGAACCTTTTGTTAATTTGCTTCCTCTCCTTGAAGAGGCAAATTTCTACTTGGAGGTCAATGTTTTCCTTGTAATTACATGGCAGGCTCTACTCTTGAGGTGGCATTGTCAAACACTGCTTGCTATTTCTGGATACTGAAAAGAGTTCAAATGCTGGACTGGACATCCTCATCAGATGCCTGCCTTCCCTACAGCCCCATTTCTCTCCATACCCTTATCTGCCCTGACTAGTCAGTCTACAGTGGTTTCCTGAATAGAGATTCTGCTCCACCCCAACACTACACATAGACTCTTGTCACCTGTCCATCCCATTTTGGAAACCTGGACAACTGCAGCATTACCTTCCTCGGGAAGTTTTTCTTCATCTCTTGAGAGAGAGTTAATATATCCTCCTTCATCTCTATTCCCTTGTCATCAGGTTTGCAGTTTTTGCAATGACAATTTAAAAACACTTTTAATACATGAATAAAAATGTGCAAAGGTACAAACCGTATATTTGAAAGTGAGAACATCTGTGTATCATTAAAAAGTTAAAAAACAAGTGCCATATTTGCAAAAATATTTGCTATAAATGTAATACACAAACGTACAAATTACATAAATAATCCTACAAGTCAATAGGACAAAAATCAGTGAAACAAAATTTAAAAATAAAGAAATCTGATATACAATAATGCAGTTCACAAAAGGGCAAATCTGAATGGACAATAAAGATGAAAGGTGATTAATTTCCCAGTAAGAGAAATGCAAATTATACCAACAATTAGATAAGATTTTACCCCGTTATTTGGCAAAAATTAATAAACTTAATATGGAGTGTTGTTAAACCTGTGGGAAAATAGGAACTCTCGTACTATACTGGTAAATGTATACAGACATTGTGCAGAGAAATTTTTCATAATCTGTTAATATTTTATATAAGCATGCTCTTCATTCTAATAATCTTAATTCCAGGTATCTGTGTATTCTACAGAAATAAACCATACATATGTATGCATGCATGCATAAAGATACAGTGCTTTAAAATTTAGAAACAGCTTAATTGTTCATCAGTAGGGAAATAGTAAAATAAACACTAGTGCATTGGGATAAGGAACAGTTAAATTAAATGAGGTAGGTGTATTTCCTAAAAATGGAAAGATCTCCAAGGGAGAGATCTATCTTTCACTACAAGGGTTCAACCAAAAAAAGAAAAAAAAAAGATAGAGAAACACGTGGATCAATGTAAAAATAGTATATGTAAACATCATACTATTTATGTAAAATTAGTCAAACCCAATAAAACAAATGAAACAAAATTGTGTATTTTTATAGATCCATGTATTAGATAAATGTGATTTTAAAATACAAGGTTTAAAAGGATAATACTAAACTCAGAATGGTTAACTGGGGAAAGACTGGGATAGGCATACATGATCAAGGAAAAGCTTTATTTCTAATGCTCTATTTTTGTATTTTTTCACAATGAGGATTGTCCATTTATAACCTGTAAATTAAAAATAAATCATTTTGAAAGTGAAAGTCACTTTCGTCACCCTAGAAGCCCATGTTTCTTTTGTTCCCCAGAAGTCATGTAAAAATTAAGCATAATTTTGGATTTGTTTCTTATTCCTTAGATTTCTACCACTGTTTTGCTTTATATATTTTAAATCCATACTGTTAGGTGCATAAAAACTCATTTTTGCATTTTTCTGACAAATTTAATTTTCATCAGAGGGAAGTCTCTCTTTGCTCCATCTAATATTTTTACCTAAAATTCCATTTGGTTGGATGTTGATGTTGCTATACCTCCTTTTTTTTGGTATGAATTTGCCAGATCTTTATTGATTCTCTGATTATCTGATTTTTAACACATTTTTTCTGTGCCATCTCTTACCAGAATGCATCTGAATTTGTTTTAAAATTTTACTCAATCTAAGAATAAATCCATTTTACTCAATTTAATCAATTTTACTTTGCCTTTTTACTGTGATCACATTTCTACGTTGAACTCTTGCAATCATATTTTCTGTTCACTCTGTGTTATTAGTGGGCTTTTTCTCCCCCAATCTGTCTTTTATTGGATTGGTTGACACTTTCTGTAGTTCACTTTTTCTTTACTATTATTTTTCAAGTTGTACATTCTCTTTCTATTACTCAAGTGTGGAGATTCTCAAATTTTAGAGTTCATCAGAATTATCTGGAGGGCTTGTTAAAGCATTGCCTGCTGGGCCCTGCTTTCAGAGTTTCTGGTTCATTAGTTCTGAGGTAGGGCCCAACAATTTCCATTATTAATAAATTTCCAGATGATAATGATGTAGCTGGCTAGGGCACACCATTTTGAGAATCACTGGTCTAGTGGTCACTCAATTTTTTTAATCCATAATCACTTTGTATTTTCTGTCAACATCTATTTGGAATCAATATTTTTACCTTTCCTGCAAAATGGTAAAGAATCTTAGCACTTGCCACTGATGTCTTTTCTAATACATTGATAACATAAAAGATTTTACTGATAGATGTTAAAATATTTTTATATTATGCAATACAAAAAACCTTTTTTTTAACATCTTTATTGGAGTATAATTACTTTACAATGGTGTGTTAGTTTCTGCTCTATAACCAAGTGAATCAGATATACATATACATATGTTCCCATATCTCTTCCCTCTTGCATCTCCCTCCCTCCCACCCTCCCTATCCCACCCCACTAGGTGGTCAAAAACCACCGAGCTGATCTCCCTGTGCTATGCGGCTGCTTCCCACTAGCTATCTCTTTTACATTTGGTAGTGTATATATGTCCTTGCCACTCTCTAACTTTGTCACAGCTTACCCTTCCACCTCCCCATATCCTCAACTCCATTCTGTAGTAGGTCTGTGTCTTTATACCCGTCTTACACACAGGTTCTTCATGACCTTTTTTTTTTTTTCTTAGATTCCATTATATATGTCAGCATATGGTATTTGTTTTTCTCTTTCTGACTTATTTCACTCTGTATGACAGACTCTAGGTCCATCCACCTAACTACAAATATCTCAATTTCGTTTCTTTTTATGGCTGAGTAATATTCCATTGTATATATGTGCCACATCTTCTTTATCCATTCATC
>NC_041233.1:61057180-61057507 GCF_002837175.3 Physeter macrocephalus
GTTCCCTTTTCTCTACACCCTCTCCAGCATTTATTGTTTGTAGATTTTTTGATGATGGCCATTCTGACCGGTGTGAGATGATATCTCATTGTAGTTTTGATTTGCATTTCTCTAATGATTAATGATGTTGAGCATTCTTTCATGTGTTTGTTGGCAATCTGTATATCTTCTTTGGAGAAATGTCTATTTAGGTCTTCTGCTCATTTTTGGATTGGGTTGTTTGTTTTCTTTGTTATTGAGCTGCATGGGCTGCTTGTAAATCTTGGAGATTAATCCTTTGTCACTTGCTTCATTTGCAAATATTTTCTCCCATTCTGACGGTTGTCT
>NC_041233.1:61058670-61059649 GCF_002837175.3 Physeter macrocephalus
TGTCTGGTTTTGGTATCAGGGTGATGGTGGCCTCATAGAATGAGTTTGGGAGTGTTCCTCCCTCTGCTATATTTTGGAAGAGTTTGAGAAGGATGGGTGTTAGCTCTTCTCTAAATGTTTGATAGAATTCGCCTGTGAAGCCATCTGCTCCTGGGCTTTTGTTTGTTGGAAGATTTTTAATCAGTTTCAATTTTAGTGCTTGTCATTTGTCTGTTCATATTTTCTATTTCTTCCTGGTTCAGTCTCGGCAGTGTTGTGCATTTCTAAGAATTTGTCCATTTCTTCCAGGTTGTCCATTTTATTGGCATACAGTTGCTTGTGGTAATCTCTAATGATCCTTTGTATTTCTGCAGTGTCAGTTGTTACTTCTCCTTTTTCATTTCTAATTCTATTGATTTAGGTCTTCTCCTTTTTTTGCTTGATGAGTCTGGCTAATGGTTTATCAATATTGTTTATCTTCTCAAAGAACCAGGTTTTAGTTTTATTGATCTTTGCTATCATTTCCTTAATTTCTTTTTCATTTATTTCTGATTTGATCTTTATGATTTCTTTCCTTCTGCTAACTTTTGGGTTTTTTTGTTCTTCTTTCTCTAATTGCTTTAGGTGCAAGGTTAGGTAGTTTATTTGAGTTGTTTCCAGTTTCTTAAGGTAGGATTGTGTTGCTATAAACTTCCCTCTTAGAAGTGCTTTTGCTGCATCCCATAGGTTTTGGGTCATTGTGTCTCCAATGTCATTTGTTTCTAGGTATTTTTTAATTTCCTCTTTGATTTCTTCAGTGATCACTTGGTTATTAAGTAGTGTATTGTTTAGCCTCCATGTAAGTCCATCTTGTTTAATGTATCATTTAAAGATTGTGTTTCCTTATTTAGTTTCATTTTGGATGATCTGCCATTGGTGAAAGTGGGGTGTTAAAGTCCCCTACTATGATTGTGTTACTGTCGATTTCCCCTTTTATGGCTGTTAGTATTTGCCTAATGTA
>NC_041233.1:61060833-61068471 GCF_002837175.3 Physeter macrocephalus
TTATTGTGTTGTTCATCTCTGTTTGTTTGCTCTTTAGTTCTTCTAGGTCCTTGTTACATGTTTCTTGCATTTTCTCTATTCTATTTCCAAGATTTTGTATCATCTTTACTATCATTATTCTGAATTCTTTTTCAGGTAGACTGCCTATTTCCTCTTCATTTGTTAGGTCTGGTGGGTTTCTGCCTTGCTTCTTCATCTGCTGTGTGTTTTTCTGTCTTCTCATTTTGCTTATCTTACTGTGTTTGGGGGTCTCCTTTTTGCAGGCTGCAGGTTCGTAGTTCCCGTTTTTTTGCTGTCTGTCCCCAGTGGCTAAGGTTCGTTCAGTGGGTTGTGTAGGCTTCCTGGTGGAGGGGACTAGTGCCTGTGTTCTGGTGGATGAGGCTGGATCTTGTCTTTCTGGTGGGCAGGTCCATATCTGGTGGTGTGTTCTGGGGTGTCTGTGGCCTTATTATTATTTTAGGCAGCCTCTCTGCTAATGGATGGGGCTGTGTTCCTGTCTTGCTAGTTCTTTGGCGTAGGGTGTCCAGCACTGTAGCTTGCTGGTCGTTGAGTGAAGCTGGGTCTTGGAGTTGAGGTGGAGATCTCTGGGAGATTTTTGCGGTTTGATATTATGTGGAGCTGGGAGGTCTCTTGTGGACCAGTGTCCTGAAGTTGGCTTTCCCACCTCAGAGGCATAGCACTGACTCCTCGCTGGAGCACCAAGAGCCTTTCATCCACACGGCTCAGAATAAAAGGGAGAAAAACTAGAAAGAAAGAAAGAAAGAGAGAAAGAGGGAAAGAGAGAAAGAAAGGAAGGAAGGAAGGAAGAAGACAAAATAAAATAAAGTTATTAAAATAAAAAATAATTATTAAGAAAATTTTTTTAAAAAGTAAAACAAAAAACGGGCGGACAGAACCCTAGTACAAATGGTGAAAGCAAAGCTATACAGACGAAATCTCACACAGAAGCACACACATACACACTCACAAAAAGAGGAAAAGGGGAAAAAATAATGTATCTTGCTCCCAAAGTCCACCTCCTCAATTTGGGATGATTCGTTGTTTATTCAGGTTTTCCACCGATGCAGGGTACATCAAGTTGATTGTGGAGGTTTAATCCACTGCTCCAGAGGCTGCTGGGAGAGATTTTCCTTTCTCTTCTTTGTTCGCACAGCTCCTGGGGTTCAGCTTTGGATTTGGCCCCGCCTCTGCGTATAGGTCGCCTGAAG
Organism: Physeter macrocephalus; assembly: GCF_002837175.3. Lineage (NCBI taxonomy): Eukaryota > Metazoa > Chordata > Mammalia > Artiodactyla > Physeteridae > Physeter > Physeter macrocephalus. The sequence continues at coordinate 61,062,042 of NC_041233.1, forward strand.
GCGTCTTTTCTTCGCTCAGACAGGACGGGGTTAAAGGAGCAGCTGATTCGGGGTCTCTGGCTCACTCAGGCCGGGGGGAGGGAGGGGTACGGATGCGGGGCGAGCCTGCAGCGACAGAGGCCAGCCTGACGTTGCACCAGCGTGAGGCGTGCCCTGCGTTCTCCCGGGGAAGTTGTCCCTGGATCCCGGGACCCTGGCAGTGGCGGGCTGCACAGGCTCCCGGGAGAGGAGGTGTGGATAGTGACCTGTGCTCGCACACAGGCTTCTTGTTTGCGGCAGCAGCGGCCTTAGCGTCTCATGCCCGTCTCTGGGGTCTGTGCTGATAGCCGCGGCTCGTGCCCGTCTCTGGAGCTCCTTTAAGCGGCGCTGTTAATCTCCTCTCCTCGCGCACCAGGAAATAGAGAGGGAAGAAAAAGTCTCTTGCCTCTTAGGCAGCTCCAGACTTCTCCCGGACTCCCTCCCGGCTAGCCGTGGTGCACTAGCCCCCTTCAGGCTGTGTTCACGCCACCAACCCCAGTCCTCTCCCTGCAATCTAAGCTCCGAAGCCCGAGCCTCAGCTCCCAGCCCCTGCCCACCCCGGCGGGTGAGCAGACAAGCCTCTCAGGCTGGTGAGTGCTGGTCGGCACTGGTCCTCTGTGCGGGAATCTCTCTGCTTTGCCCTCCGCACCCCTGTTGCTTTGCTCTCCTCTGTGGCTCTGAAGGTTCCCCCCACCGCCACCCGCAGTCTCCGCCCGTGAAGGGGCTTCTAGTGTGTGAAAACCTTTCCTCCACAGCTCCCTCCCACTGGTGCAGGTCCCGTCCCTATTCTTTTGTCTCTGTTTTTCTTTTTTTCTTTTGCCCTACCCAGGTACGTGGGGAGTTTCTTGCCTTTTGGGAGGTCTGAGGTCTTCTGCTAGCGTCCAGTGGGTGTTCTATAGGAGCAGTTCCACGTGTAGATGTATTTCTGATGTATCTGTGGGGAGGATGGTGATCTCCGCGTCTTACTCTTCCGCCATCTTCCTCAACTCCAACAAAATCTTTCTTGAATTAATTAGAAGTTTTACTTGCTCACCACCATTCTGAGTATCATAAGATAGGATAGTACAGAAATATCAATGATTACAATACTGCATGAGTCTTTTTTCATTTTTAGATTCGTATTTAATTTTGTTGCAGTATCTCCTTGAATATATACGTATTTGTTCCAGTTGGATTGATGGGTAGCATTCCTTCTGAGGCTTTTCATGCCCCCTTGCCTTTATTCTCTTACATGCTAAACCTAGTGGTTAAAATTTAGAGTGGTTATAGAATTCACCTGGTATCACATGATATTAATGATGTTGCTATTTTGATTTGTATTGTTTTTGTAAGTAAAAGGTTTTTTGTTTGATTATTATTTTTTCTTCTTTGGAAACATTCAGACTTTTCTCATTTTTTGGTCTTTTGGAATATCATTATTATGTCTCTATGTATTGGTGTTTTGCACCAATCTTTGGGTGTTAGTTCTTCCACTTGTTGCATGAATTGCCATTCCTTTGAGTTATTGGTTCTCTTCATATGTTTGCTTATAATTGCCATTTGTAATCCCAGCTCTCCTTTATGTGAATGTCAGCTCTGACTGTTAGAAGCCTGTTTCTGGAATCTTTGGGAGTTTGACAGGATATGCTTCTAAAAAGGTTATGCTTAATTCTTTGTATTTGTGGCAAAGAATCTCTCTATTCCTCCTGGGGTAGCCAGTCACCCGAGACATTGCCCTACTTTTCATTCCCAATGGTATAATCGCTGGGCAGAAAAGGCATAAAATAGGGCTTCCCTGGTGGAGCAGTGGTTAAGAATCTGCCTGCCAAGGCAGGGAACACGGGTTCGAGCCCTGGTCCGGGAAGATCCCACACACCGCGTGGGCCACAACTACTGAGCCTGCGCTCTAGAGCCCGTGAGCCACATCTACTGAGCCCGTGTGCCACAACTACTGAAGCCCGTGTGCCTAGAGCCCTTGCTCCACAACAAGAGAAGCCACCACTCGCCACAACGAAAGAAAGCCCATGTGCAGCAACAAAGACCCAATGCAGCCAAAAATAAAATTAATTAATTAATTAAAAAAAAGAAAGAAACAACATAAAATAGAGAAGATTCTAACCATCCTGCTGCTCTAAGAACATTTTCTCAGTGAAGCACCTTGCTGATATACCCAGAGCCCTCTCATTTTCTCTAACTTAATCAAATCTGAGCCTGAACAACCTCTGAAATTATGCCTCCCTTTTGTAACCATCTTTTTTCTATGTATTTTGGTCTGTTCTGTGGTCTTCTCCCTTCCTCCAATTTGTACCTGTCTACCTTTTGAAAGACTTCAACATTTTTAGTTTGCCGATTACTCTCCCTTATTTTCCAGCTTTTTATAAGTTCAAAAATGACATTTATTGCCATTTAGAACTCACCCAGGCGATCTTTCTTGAACTAGTCTCTCACACCACCAGCAAATATTTATTAGAATTATTTCCTAGTGAAACTTCTAACTTCAAGAGAACAAAAATAGTCATCATATCTATAGCCCCATCAAGAACCATAACCTTATACCTTGTGGATCTTCATTGTGTTGTACACCAATTAGTAAATGAACAAATGAAATGTACTATAACAGTTATGCTGTGCCCTGTTTGGGGTTACAGCTATTCAGGGATTATATCTACATAACTAATTGGTTTATCTTTAATTTGACATTAAATGAATTGGGGGTGGAAAAAGAAAAATAAGAGAAAGAAAGAAAAAATTCAGAGAAGCAAAGAGGTTTCTATTCCTGACCTCAATTGCACAGAAGAGACTCTTCCCATAATGTTCTCTGACATCTCCATCCCTCTCTCCCATCACAGTGTTCTTATGGCACTGGGCTCATTGGCTGTGTGCTGTGGAGATACAGCAAAACATATGTTGTTTTTTGCTGCCTTACCTTATAAAGGACTTCATTTTCTTCCTCTGTGTCAAAGGCAGCTATTTTCAATCTGAATAGGCTGACTGCTCATCTAGCCCCACTCAATCATGAGGCTAGTGCAGAGAAAGCAGTGTGTTTACTGCGTTGTGTGCTGTGTTTGTCTAATTTATTTCCATACTGGGTTTCTATTCAGTGATCTCATGGAGTGACCCTCACTATCATACTCTTTGGTCTGTGGAAAAATAATGGTAAATCTTGTAAGAGCCCAAAGGCTTGTTTCTTTTCTTTCCTTTTCCTTTCCCTTTTCCTTTCCCTCCCTCCCGTCCCCTCGCCTTTCCTTCCTTCATTCCTTCCTTTCTTCTTTCCTTCTTTTCCGATCTATATTTCTATTAATAATATTAGGAAGTATACAACTATTCTTCTTTTCAAACAAAGCCTTCTAACATAAACAGTGAACCTTTGTTTGAATAATCCAAATTATTGAATTACTTTCCTTCCTTTTGCTGATCTTCATAAATTCAAGCAATCCTCACCCAAACCCTTAAGTACCTTCTCAGAGGCCCAGTGATATTCTGAATATGTTTTAACCTTAGCCAATTTTCTCTAAAGGCTTTAATGTCTGAAAGCACTTAAAAATGTAGTAACCAAAAAATTGGAAACATTACTAATAGCAGTATTCTTGTTATTTTTTAATTAAGATAAAACTTACATTAACCTTAAAAAATAGAAAACTTGGAGTCCAGAAATTAAAATGTGCTCCTGGCTCTGCCAGAGCACTTTAGGAAAGTTGACTAACATCTCTGACCCTATTTTCAACCTATAAAATGGTTCCGTTAGCTGTATATTTTCTAAAGTCTGTATTCGCTCTAAAATTATTTCATCCATTACATGAACTTATTATGCTCCACATATGTAAGGGATTGAAGGTTTAAGTTAAAATAGATTTATATTGCCAAATATTGGCCATTTATGAGTGTAATGAAATCTGTTATTACACTGGGGGCAGGGAGCAAGAAGGTGGCTGTCATACTCAGTGAAAGCAGTCACATTGAGCAATACAGCAAGTTTCTGCTATTTCGTTAGTTGGTCAATTCAGGAATCTCTTAACAGCAAATGAAAAGGTCATTGCAAATCTCACACTTTTGCTCTTCTATTAAGACCAATCCACTGAAAATATTTTGAAATGTCCACTTCCCCTGTGGCAGGTTTACAAAGTAAACTGGTAATATGTCTTCACTGGCAAAGGTAACCCAGGAATCTGCAACAGACCAGTTTATCATTTTGGGGTGTTTTATTTTAGTTAGATGTAGCCCAGGGAGAATTTTTGTAAAAAAGCATGAATAATATTATTGAGAGTGATTGGAATCTGGCTACCACCGCCGGAATTATCAGAACTTAAAATTCTCTCCTGCAGTACAAGATTGTGGGGCCCTTATACAGGCTCTCTGGGAGCCATTAAAATGGGCCAGTTATAGCTGCTGGGTTGGTCTCCCGTTGTGACACCTCCTGGCCTTACCCAGTAATGCAACTTAAGGACCTCTAACATTAGCTGTGTCATATCTCCAGTCTCCAAATCCTAGTCACGCGTGGAGTTCTCCATGCAACTAGGAGAAGAAAGTAGCATTTCCTCATCATTGGTGTAACTATTAATGACTTTCCTATGAGTTAGTCTTAATGTTGCATTTTTCTATATCCTTAGTGAACTGGGATTAACCACTCTATTATTTGGGGGTCAGAGGACAGAGAACTGTTATAACCAAAACAATCTGTCCCACTAAAAATCAGCTTTCTGAGCTAACTTCAAGTATCTTGCCAATCACTCTTCTGGATAAGTTCCTTTTGTCCCCTTATTTATTTGGAGTCTTCATCCTTGTACTTTGGAGTCTACATCCTAGGTATTTTGTCACCAACTCTAACATTTTCCCAGAGGTCCCTTGGGTCATCTGCAAAACAACCTGAGCAGCACTTTCCAGTGCCAGGAGTTTGAAAGAGGACATGCAGATTAAGGTCCATGCCACACCATCCCACCCTTGGGACCACACTACACCAAAGTCAACACTTTTTAAGTACAGTATGAGCTTGCTAACAATCTCCCAAGGAACAAGAAAATTGACTGTAATGATTCGTGAGCTTGCTGTAAAACTTCAAACTTTTTCAAGCTTCTGGAAAAGTACTTCAAATAGTTCTTTCCAGTCCCTTCAGTTTTCCCCTGTATCAGTGGCTAGAATTAAACGCAACCTTGCCTTTACTTACTCTCCACACCCAAGCCCTGACTCAGAATCTAATTTCTATGTTATGATGATGACTATAAAAGTATGGATAGGTAGATGAGTAGATAAATAGATGTAGATATATTGGATATATAGACATACTTGAATTATCTCTTGCCATAGCAAATATCTCCTAAGGATAAATGGAATCTTAAACTTTGCCTCATTTGCATGTCATGGCAGGTAGAACTCTTAGGCCTACAGCTCCCTCTACTGGGTGGATTTTTCCAGATTTATTATGCATACCTTAAACAGGAAGTCTTTGTCATCCTTCTTGGAGTCTCTTGCTCGTGGTCTAATTAACTAAAAATCCCGTCCCTGTTCTGACATGGAACATCCTACATCGATTCTGTTTCAAACTAAAATCCACCTTTATTCCATTTGGTCATAAGTCCAACGTCCATGCTATTAAATTAATTAAACAAGGAGGCCATCAGACTGAAGCGGCTCTAAAGCTGTGGCACCTACGTAAGCAAACCAAATTCTAACCCTGAAAATTCCTCAAGGTTACAAAATCGAAACCTAAGGACAACGGATCACAAACAACCAACTAAGCTTTAAGCTATAGCCAATGAATAATTTCCTTATTTTCCTTCTGCTTTTTCTCTACAAAAATCTCTCCTGGAGCTCTGGTGGGTGGAGGGCTCCTAATCATTTCCAGTTTGGCACTTCCTAGTTCCCTTCGATTTTTGCTGGAATAAACTCTTAAAAATTTTAATATGCCTCAGTTCATCTTTTAACACTACTCATCATAAAGATACTTTTGTTTACCTTTTTTTTCTCTTGAACATCTGATATCATTAGTAAATGAGATTCTTTAGGGTCAGAAGCACATTGATTGATTACTGAACATCAGGTATTGGATGCCTATCGTGTACACTGTACTAGGATCTGCAGATACAGAGAAAGCTGAGTTATTTTGTTTGATATATTTCTTTAATTGATTTTTTCATATGCTTTTTAAAAAAAGCAATAAACAAACAAACAACAACACAACTGAACACATAGGGCAGATGGCTTTTTAAATTTGTTTTTTGAAACAACTTCATGGGCCAAAATATTCCCCTTTTCTTTAAACAGAGAACACCAAGTTCCCCAAAACTGCTCCCAGACACTTAAGTGAACACAGTCTGACTTAAGCAAAGTCTTGGTAATGAGATTGTTCTCTGAATCTTTGATCTGCCATAGCAATGTGGTTTCTGCCAATTCTCCTAGGAAGGAGAAAAAAAATTCGATCAAAGTCCTTATAGATAGG
>NC_041233.1:61068705-61069957 GCF_002837175.3 Physeter macrocephalus
CGCGCCTAGAGCCCGTGCTCTGCAACAAGAGAAGACACCACAATGAGAAGTCCGCGCACAGTAAGGAAGAGTACCCCCTGCTTGCCACAACTAGAGAAAGCCCGCGCACAGCAATGAAGACCCAACGCAGCCAAAAATAAATAAATAAATAAATTTATGAAACAAAAAGTCCTTATAGATAAACATGAGCTTCCTGAGCATGAGAGCACTGTCATGTTGGGAGGCCGTTGGTTTTCAGTGGAAGGAGGCTTGGCTGAGTTATGAGATTTTGGGAATACTGACTCTTTAGAGGCAGTATTTACTTCTCTATTGGTGGTAGAAGGGTAGAAATGACAAAAAAGGAAATTAAAAGGAATTATCAACTTTAAGTCTCTTGGGTAATATTAAATTCAAAATATCAAAGCATAGACTGTGTGTGCTACAAAAACAAAATTGTGCATTGACTTTAATTAGGCAAAAGATACACATGCATATGGAAATTATGTCACATGATATCAATTATGTCTTTCAAATACTTGTTAGCAAAAATGGTTTTGATCATCATTATCAATCACTGTCATCATCATTGTTGATATTTATTGGTCATTTGTTATGCTTAACTGTTCTCTGATTATTGTTCTTTTGCACTCAATAGCCATGTTGGAAATCAGCTTTGGGTGATGGAGGTCTTAAGGAGACAGAACCCAATTGCTTGAGGGAGTAAATTTATGTTATGTCATTAAGTTGATGACAGTACACAGGAATATAGAAGCTCCCAAAAAGAATATGGAACTTGAAGTAGCTTTCAGCCCAGCTCCATGGGCTACATAGGTAAAATAGTTTGAAGTGTCTGGAAATAGGCAGGAAAAAGTCAAACTTGTCCTTTTTATTTCCTTCCCTCTCGGCCTCCCTCCCTCTTGCACCCCCATTCCACTTTATTCCCCTCTTTTCTGTCTTTTTTGTTTCTAAGACACATTTATTTAAAACGTGTGGATCTTCTCTATGATTTTTGGCTGGTCCCTTGTTTGTTCTAGGATGGGTGTTCTTTAAACTCCATAGCGTGAATCTGTTTGCTCTTGAATTGTCTGTTATAAACCAGGAGCCATATAGGAAGGCAAAAGACACCCCTGATAATAACCCTTAAGAAATAATTGTAGGGCTTCCCTGGTGGCGCAGTGGTTGAGAATCCGCCTGCCGATGCAGGGGACACGGGTTCGTGCCCCGGTCCGGGAAGATCCCACATGCCGCGGAGCGGCTGGGCCCGTGAGCCATG
>NC_041233.1:61070003-61071709 GCF_002837175.3 Physeter macrocephalus
CCTGCGCGTCCGGAGCCTGTGCTCCGCAACGGGAGAGGCCACAGCAGTGAGAGGCCCGCGTACCACAAAAAAAAAAAAAGGAAATAATTGTATACAAAGGGACCAAGAATAAACCATTGTGAAGCAGGCCACGTAAGCAGCATTAAACAGATGGCATAAACATCTCTTTAGGGGTTAGAGATTGGTGTTAAAATACACACTGAGTCAGGGTAGAGGTGTTTCAATCTCCATCCTTTTGTAATTCTTTTTAGAATTAGATTTTCTTAAATTATCGACGCTTCCCTGGGGTCTAGTATTAAAGCAAACATTATACAGTGTCAGGACCAAAGCAACAAAGGAGCTCCCCACCTCCCTCTCAGCCTGAGGGCACTTTATACTGGGTACTAGTTTCCTCTGGCACAATGCTTCTTTTGCTTATCAAAGTTAACTTTCAGTAGGAGAGCCAAAGGTAATTATTATGAACGTGACAATGACTGAGAGCTGATAATTAAGCCTTCTACTCCTACTTATATTTGTATTTTGATGGAAACAACATTTTACAGAAAAAGATTGGAACTTTTATCCTGGAATTTTAAGTCGCCTTAGAGAGTTTGTGAGGAGTGTATGTAGATGGGGCATTCATTGTTTCTGACCCCCTCTTCTTACCTTTCCCTTTTTCCCACTGAATTCGTTTTATATAGATATCTGTCAATAATGCAGACAACTAAATCTGAATCCTGGATCAGTCATTTTCTTGAAAGTTCAGAGATAAGTTAAATAATTTGGCCAAAAGAATATTTCATCTGTAAAATTAGTAAGGTCTTAATTAAATAAAGTATATATATATAATGTGTATATATGTGTGTATATATAATGTGTGTATATATAATATGTATGACATATATACATATGTCATACATATACATAAAATGTTATACACATATACATAAAATGTTATATCTGGTCCCTGATATGTTAGTTCTTTATCATGTATGACAAGCATTATTTTCCAGAAATGAATTGAGTGAATCTAATCTCTACCCTGCAGCCAAAATAAAGCTGTGCCTACAACCACTAATTCATTCTCCCACCTGCATGTACCAACCATTTGCAAAGTGTCTTGCATTAACCATTGCAAGAAAATCAAAGTGATTAACATCTGGGATATTAGACATGACTTTAAATACTAACACCAGAAAGAGAAGACCCTAAGAAGATTATTATTAAACTATAACCTAAAATATCATTTAGAGGGTTACTGATAAATTTATGTGCTAGGAGCAAAAAAAAATAGTTGAGCAGTGAATGATAGATGGAGGACTAGGGAATAAAATAAGAAAAGTACAAAGACAACAATAGAAAGCTGAGGATCCTAAAAGATGGTAAGCAGTGAGGATAGAGTAGAGCTCTGGCCTGAGCTCTACTGATGCATAACGTCATGCCAAAAGCATGTCTGAGTTTCCAGGTGGTAGGGAGCAAGACCTGGGGGGCTCTGCTTGGCATTGAAGGTAAGGACTTTTCCAACTGAGGGGACTTTGAGGAAAGTAAAAGGATGGACATTGCTTTTCTACTTGTTCAGACTGTTCCAAAGAATGGTCTTAGCACTTCTGGCTGAGTTAGTACCAAAGCAAAACAAAGTGACAGCAGTGGTTACACGTTTAAGTCTGGGACTATTTTTCTGTCATAGAGCACCCAACCTTTTTTTTTTTTTTTTTTTTTTTTTTTTT
>NC_041233.1:61072002-61197691 GCF_002837175.3 Physeter macrocephalus
CCCGGATCGGGGCACGAACCCGTGTCCCCTGCATCTGCAGGCAGATTCTCAACCACTGCGCCACCAGGGAAGCCCAAGCACCCAATCATTTTTGATGAAGTATGCTTTTGAGCCGGTATGCTTCTCCTTCTCCTTCTCCTTCTCCTTCTCCTTCTCCTTCTCTCCCTCCCCCTCCTCCTTCTCTCCCTCCCCCTCCTCCTTCTTCCCGCTAAGTTTTCCTCCTCCTCCTTCTTCTTCCCCTCCCCCCATTCCTCTTCCTTCTCCTTCTTCAAGAATCTCAGCCTAGTCATCCAAGTCTAGGCATCTGATCAGTCCCTTTTCAGAATCATGTTATCTTATTTTTCTCACATTAAACATGTAGATGGTGAGATTTTGTGAGAAGTCACTATCTTTAGCTTCCTTACTGTTCTCCTTTTTGCATGGGGGGAGGAAGGCACATCAAGAAATCATCAGCAATTTGTATTGTAGATACTTCAGTCCCTTGATCTTGTATTTTCTATTCTTGACATACAGAGGAAAAGATAATGTGAAACCAGTTCTTTTATCATGGCAGGATTCGCTCAGCTTGCAGTATGCAGCTTAACTAATTGCTCGTTCAGTACGGAGATGCTGGGGTATGTTACTACTTGAAAGTTGGGGCAGAGTATAGACAGCAAAGTTGCTGCGTACTTTGCTCTAAGTGGACATCATAAAGGGAGATGATTAATTTTCTTAGAGTTGCGTTATCTGTTACTGGATTCTGTTTTCCTTTGTAGTTAACAGCCATAGTTTTTGTGCCAAGGGACTGTGTGGTATATGTAATGAACAGTATCTAGGAACAAAGTACCTCTGGCATCGTACGTAAGGCTCTTCATGGAGATTAGGGCAGAGATCTTCATGGCAAGAGATTTGTATTTTCAGACAGAGGAACTTTGTTCAAGGAGACTGAACCCATCCAATGTATGCTGGGTGAAAGCAATGTTGTTTATCCTGGAAGAAGTGCCCCCAGATTTACACAACATACACACAAAGGCATGAGTCTCAGAGATCTAGGTCCAGCTACAGTTAGGACCAGATCTCTGGCTGGAGCCTTAGCCTCAGTATGGGCTGAATGACTGAGATTTCACTGGGCTAGGCTGACTCCATACAAAAATTATCTTGGTGCCAGATTTTGGTATTGGGAATTAAGAAAGATCAATAGCAGCACATTTCTGAGTCTTGTGTCTGCAAGATTTCTTAGCCAGCCATTTCCTGGAGTATCAGTGGTTAGTCCTAGGATGGTAGAAGCAAAACTATACTGTCTTGACTTTGCATTTTCTCTGAATTTTCTCGTGACCATCTGGGCAATATTCCTTTATGGTACTTAGCCCTGGCTTCTCCCAGTTTTCCCCCTAAGATTCTGTGAAGTTTGAGAGTAGGTGCTTGCATCTTCACCATGTCCTGCTCATTATTAATGACACATTAAATTCTCATGAAATGAATTAATGAATACATGAATGACTTCTAGGTCGAAAAGCACTACTTACTGAATTCCCTCATTGAAAATGCAGAGGGGCTCCCCTGGTGGCACAGTGGTTGAGAATCCACCTGCCGATGCAGGGGACACGGGTTCGCGCCCCGGTCCGGGAAGATCCCACGTGCCGCGGAGCGGCTGGGCCCGTGAGGCATGGCCGCTGAGCCTGCGCGTCCGGAGCCTGTGCTCCGCAACGGGAGAGGCCGCAACAGTGAGAGGCCCGCGTACCACCAAAAAAAAAAAAAAAAAATGCAGAAAAAAGTAAGGTGATTTTCTTAGAGTCAACCAAGGTCTCCTGCCTTGCTGATTCATTTGTTCATTACCAGACATGTATTAGATACCAGGAAGAATGAAAAGATTGATTAACAGATGGTAAGATATTTGCCATATTCAGGGAACGTTTGAAAGGTGGTGTGAAGTAAATACAACGAAAAATAAAGTACGCTCTCTGCTTTTAAACAATCGTAGTCCAGTGAACTATGCAAGGAGGTAAACACAGCATTCATTTAAAACGTGTTAATTATTATAACAGAGGTGCAGCGGTGATGCTGTATGAACACAGAGAGGTAGAGATACCTCAGTCTCAGAGGTTTGGCGAGATTCTAAGAGGAAGTAAAATAAGAGCTTTCGCCTTGGTCTTTGAAGGGACGCTAACTTGGTAGAGGTGGGGGGTTTGGGCAAGGAGACAAAATGGGCAAAAAGAGAGAGGCACAGAGAGTACGATGTTCAGTCTGACACAGTACACCATAGCAACTGAATGAATGAATGAATGAAGAAAGATCTGCTTTTCATGGCCCATTAACTTTCCAAGATCGCCTGCTGCATATGCGTAGCCATTAGAGAATTCTTTTCAGGGTGTTTCCCTATTATAGCCATTTGGAGATGTGAGAAATTACATTCAACAGCCTGGAAAACTACCCTCAGAGCTTTCATTAGCATCTGTGTATAATCTCCTTGTACTGGTAAATATCTAGATTCCTATCTCCAGTCACTGTCACCTGGTTTTAATGCTGACAAATAAAACCCAAGCACTCATCACAAAATAAAATATTTACCCTGCACCCTACCATAAACAAAGCTATTGGAATGGTGCAAATTTTAATGTGATGAGATAAATATCACAGGAATGGGATGAGGTAAACAATGTATTTTATCCAGGACATAAAGATGTACTGGTGGTAATCAGAGGAAATGTGGGAGCAGCTTCTCCAGCTGGAAGGCTTCACGGTAAGATGGGTGTGATCTGTTGATGATTTGGGTAATTCGTTTTCCTTTCTTGCTATGTATCAGCAGTGCCTGTTTTCAGGAAATCTGGCAACAGCTTTATCACTGTGTGCAGGACCCCAAGGTAGTCATGGGGGTGGGTGTGATCCTGAGGAAAGAGAATTTCTGGTCCTTCCCACTCTCATAATGTTTGTCCTTTACTATCTGCTGCTTCTGAAGCCAGAGTGGACACAGACGACTAGATATTATTTTAGTTCATTTTGGGCTTTAATCTAGAGCTGAAGAAAAAGCTACAGTAAATTCATACCAAACTATGATTCTGTAGTGCTCTGGCTTTGTAGGAACTCGAGGCCCTCCATGAAAGGAATCTTGGCCACTTCAGCTCTGCTCTTGTCTTTGAACCTCAATTTGCATTTTCCTAAGTAAGTCACATGGTTTCAAAATGTCATGCTTTTGTACATCCTGTGTTCTCCTGGCAAACCCCTATGCATCCTGCAAAACCTGAATCCCAGAGGCACAGATAAAACTGAACTCCTCCTTCCCCCATTCACATGGAGTGTTCTTGCTACAGGTATGCATGGTAAATGAGGGCAGGGGCAGTGCTTGCCTTGTGAACTGCTCTAACTCCTGCATTTAGAAGAGCACTAGCATAGAATAGATGTTCAAGAAGTGTTTGTTGAAATAATGAATTATTGGTTCTAGATCTTATCCAAAACATGGAGGTTTTAAGCTTGCTTTGGTGAATAAGCTGCCTTGCCCTTTTGGATAAGCTTAGGCCATATTCAGAAGCAGAAGTGTTGGGTGGAGTTCCCCAAACACTCCCTGATTTATTAAGTTTGCAGTGGCTCAGGCAGCTGAGCGCTCCCCCTGATATACTGCTGAGGTCCGGGACGACAGCATTACACATGCCCCTACCTTCTACTCCCCTCCCTCTTCCTGGTTTGGAGGAATATTGGTCAGATGAAATGTTGCCACTTTCAAAATGGTGAGAGTGAAGGGTCAAAGCCTCTGAATGATGTGCAGAGGTCTTTCCCCAACAACAGAAAAAAGCAAGAACAGAAACAAAAGCAAAAGTTACACTCCCTCAAGAGCAGGCACTCACTGCACGTGCGCTCTGCAAAGGGCGGCAAGGTGACTGGTGTGTGGGACCAGCCACGTGCCCAGGTGTTCAACATCACAAGTGATGCGACAAGGAGGGAAGAAGGAAGTGAGGCCTGGGGCTGCAGGAAAGATTCCTGGAGAAGGAGGTGGGACAGAGCCAGGCTTGAAAAGAAAGGAAAGCCTCATCCACAGAGTGATGGGATTGTTCTCCAGGAAGGGGTTAAGTCTGTGAGCACACGCTGCAGGCAGGCAGGCAGGCCCGGTTTGTCCCTAGGAGAGGGATGGAGCATGCGTCCCTGCCACCAGGCAGGAGGCAAAGCGGTGGAGACCTAGGCTTCAGATGCCAAGGTCAACCTTTTCAGCTTTACCCAATACAGATCAGACCCAATTCTGTGCTGTCCTAAGCCCCCGTGCCCTCTCTGAGATGCACTCTTCAGTTGTTCTGGGAGATATTTCAGGAATATATTTACAGTTGCTTTTTCTTTTTTTCTGAGTCCTTTGTGAATCCCTCCCCAGTGGTCCCAAGAGGTTAGTATCTTCACTTATTCAGGAACAAACACCAGTAGCTGCTATAGGCTGAACCTTGTCTGTAACAGCTGACGCCAATTTATAACTAACTAAGTATCTAGAGAAAACCCATGGGTTTTGTTTGTTTGTTTGTTTTTCTGTTAAGCTCAGAGATGACCATGGCAGTTCTGGCCTGGGTCCTGAGAAGGGTGACTGTATCTTAAGCCCTGTTTGGATGAAGGGAGATGAGCATACAGGTTTATTCATTCTGAAGGTATTGATCGGAAAATTTCCCTGGCCGCATGCTGAAATTCTGAGCTGATAGCAGTGTCCACAGAAGCCCTGCATGCTAATTCATGGTGCAGCCAAAAAGCACACGTTTTGAAATGCATTTTCAAATCTGTGGTGTTGTGTGAAACATTATTAAACACGTATTATTACCTCCGTAGAGCTCAGTGAGGGTTTAACTATTAGAGAATTTCACAGCATATATAATATTATCCAAATGAATCAATACCTTCACCTCAAGGCTGATTCCTCAATTACTATAACTACCAGTTGCTAATTGGAATGCCTTTTACACTCTGCTCTCCCTTCAAACTGTACACGCTGTCCATGTGAAGGCAGCCAAGGAGCACAAATACATTGAGCATGAACAATTAGAGTATTCAGCTTTGGGTGATCTAAAGAGAGATGTGAGATGCCATTATATGGCATCGTGATTCTGAATCTCTGAGCTGAGGCGTGACTCTGGCTGACTGAATCTCTTCCTCCTGGCAGGAGTGGAAGATGGGCTTTTTAAAGACCTGAAGCGGTTCTAAAGCCTCTGATGTTTTCAGATGGTAATGAAGAGTTTCACCAAGTTGCTTTACATAGCATCTAACAGAGCTATTATCAGCCCAAGAGTTACTCTGTGGGGCTCTCATTTAATGCTGTTCTCTTCAGGCAGAGAAGGATCTGGCTTTGAATGGTGATTGAAGGATGCTAAGCTTCGGTGACTACAGGGAGAGGTCTCACTTTACACTCTCATGTGGGCAAGTGACTCCAGCTGGAGGATCTCCTGTGATCAGACAGGGCTGCGGGAGCCTGGAGACCTCTCTCCTTTGCTCTGACTTTGCGTTTATGTTGAGACCAGTTTGCTGCCTTTTGAGGAGGAGATGCAATTGCAGTCGCAAAGTTAACTGAGCTCCAGTGAACAAAGAAATAAATGTGACTGTTTTCAGGGATCCTCTGAAGCAAAACAAATCAGGGATCCTTCACTGACTAATAACCAAGTGCGTCAATGGCTTTTACTCACCCACTATTATGAAGTCAACATTTTCTGGCAGCTCACAAAGCAGCTGGGTGCTCACAATATAACCCAGCCTGGTGAATAATAAAATTTTGTCTATTATGATTAACATACTGGGAATAAAGATTTATGTTTTTATTTTTGCTTTTCTCACCAGATTCCTAAGCTGACTGAAACCCAGGGAAATACCAGTATTGGTTGGGCTGGGTTAGTGGTACAAACCTAAACGCCAGCCAAGGTTGGGCAGGCAAATGAATGAATATAGTGCAGGATTTTTTAAAACTCTAATATGTGTTGGAATCACCTGGGAATCTTGTTAAATCTCAGATTGCTGGGTCTCCCTTCCAGAGATTCTGATTGGACGGTTTGGGTGAGGCCAGTGAATTTGCATTTCTAACAAGTGATGGGGATCCGCTGGTCTGTGGACCACCCTCTGGGTAGAACACACATGTGTATAATGGACAGGGCCAAATATATTGTACTGAAGGGTCTGCTTCACTGGAAGTGAAACTAATTAACTCTAGCCAGTATCTGTGCTGGGATAGAGGGCTCCTGTTGTGAAATCATCTGAATTTTGGTGAAATCTTACATTGCAGGCAACTAATTTGCTATTCTTAAAATTCTTCTCATGAAGTATAAGACCCATCTGTTAGATAGGTGTGGTCAGTAAGAGACACTTGGCCTTGTAACATGTACTGGAGGAAGGAGGGCATTGTTTAGTGCTGTTAAATATTGGTTATAAAAGAATAAAACCGCCAGATTCTAAAAGCATGAAGAAAAATGTTAACTTTTACCATCTGATTCTCATACTTTAGAGCTCCATCTGGCTCTTTCAAAACCCAAATGGGAGAAAATGCACACAGTTCTTTACAGGGAAAGAACATTCATACAACATGTGAACAAGGAAACTGTGCTTGGGCATTTCCTGGGTGCATCTCAATTAATTACTCTGAACTGAGACCTGGGCTCATTATGGGCATGAATGGGATGTTGGCAAATAATATTTTTGTTGTTGTGTCTTTTCGCTCTCTTTTTTTTTTTCTGTCGTCAACAGCAAGGCCAATTAGTGCATCTGGGCTGCATCAGGAAAGTGTGAGCTGCAAGAGGAGTGACATTCCAAAAAAGATTTCTTTTCAAGCTCTGTGTCTTTAGGAAGCTTCCGTGCAGTGACCTTATACTTGGAATTCAGCTTTCAGATGGTATATCTAGCATTAAAGGTGACAGGGAAAATAAAACTCTTCCTTCCAAAGATGGTGTGTGCCTTTGGCAAGGGTTACAGATGCGACGTCTTTGAACATCCTTCTTCACGATGGCTCTGTCGCTGAAAATGGGTAGAGAAGAGAGGAAATCTGCAGTGAGCTAAACATGTTTTCAGGGTAATGATTGTCAAATCCTGTACCTCTTGAATGCAGAACAACTGTGGGTTTCATATTTACATCTAAATATCTGGTTTACCTACCATCTTGTTCCTTCCCTCTCCTACCGTCATATCTGTGTAGAAATAGGATAAAAAGGAGAAAATGTGTTAAAAAAAAAAAGTAAAATACCCCAGC
Source organism: Physeter macrocephalus (assembly GCF_002837175.3). Lineage (NCBI taxonomy): Eukaryota > Metazoa > Chordata > Mammalia > Artiodactyla > Physeteridae > Physeter > Physeter macrocephalus. The sequence goes on from NC_041233.1 coordinate 61,079,171, forward strand.
CTCATCTAAACTAGTGATTTTTGAGACTAGAAGCAACTCATTAACTCTTTTTCTTTTTTTTAAAAAAATAGATCTTTATTGGAGTACAATTGCTTGACAATACTGTGTTAGTTTCTGTAGTATACCATAGTGAATTAGCCATATGCATACATATGTCCCCATATCCTCTCCCTCCTGAGACTCCCTCCTGAGCCTCCCTCCCACCCTCCCTATCCCACCCCATAGGTCATCACAAAGCACTGAGCTGATCTCCCTGTGCCATGTGGCTGCTTCCCACTAGCTATTTTACATTCAGTAGTGTGTATATGTCGATGCTACCCTCACTTCACCCCAGTTTCCCCCTCCCACCCCGTGTCCTCAAGTCCATTCTCTATGTCTACATCTTTATTTCTGCCCTGCAATTAGGTTCATCAATACCAATTTTTTTTCTTTTTATATTCCATATATATGCATTAGCATACAGTATTTGTTTTTCTCTTTATGACTTACTTCACTCTGTATGACAGAATCTAGGTCCATCCACCTCACTACAAATAACTGTTTCATTTTTTTTTATGACTGAGTTATATTCATTTGTATATATGTGCCACATCTTCTTTATCTATTCATCTGTCGATGGATATTTAGGTTGGTTCCATGTCCTGGATATTGTTAATAGTGCTGCAGTGAACATTGTGGTACATGACTCCTTTGGAATTATTGTTTTCTCAGGGCATGTGTCCAGTAGTGGGATTGCTGGGTCGTATGGTAGTTCTATTTTTAGTTTTTTAAGGAACCTCCATACTGTTTTCCATAGTGGTTGTATCAATTTACAATTCCCATCAACAGTGCAAGAGGGTTCCCTTTTCACCACACCCTTTCCAGCATTTATTGTTTCTAGACTTTTTGACAATGGCCATTCTGACTGCCATGAGGTGATACCTCATTGTAGTTTTATTTGCATTTCTCTAATAATTAGTGATGTTGAGCATCTTTTCATATTCCTCTTGGCCATCTGTATGTCTTCCTTGGTGAAATGTCTATTTAGGTCTTCTGCCCATTTCTTAATTGGGTTGTTTGTTTTTTGATATTGAGCTCCATGAGCTATTTGTTTATTTTGGAGATTAATCCTTTGTCTCTTGTTTCATTTGCAAATGTTTTCTCCCATTCTGAGGGTTGTTTTTTTTGTCTTGTTTATGGTTACCTTTGCTGTGCAAAAACTTTTAAATTTCATTAGGTCTCATTTGTTTATTTTTATTTTTATTTCTGTTACTCTAGGGGGTGAGTCAAAAAAGATCTCGCTGTGGTTTATGTCAGTGTTTTTCCTGTGTTTTCCTCTAAGAGTTTTATTGTGTCTGATCTTACATTTAGTTCTTTAATCCATTTTGAGTTTATTTTGTGTATGGTGTTAGGGATTGTTCTAATTTCATTCTTTTACATGTAGCTGTCCAGTTTTCCCAGCACCACTTATTGAAGAGGCTGTCTTTTCTCCATTGTATGTTCTTGCCTCCTTTTTCATAAATTAGGTGACCATATGTGTGTGGGTTTATCTCTGGATATTCTATCCTGTACCATTGGTCTATATTTCTGTTATTGTGCCAGTACCATACTGTCTTGATTAATGTAGCTTTGTGGTATAGTTTGAAGTTGGGGAGCCTGATTCCTCCAACTCTATTTTTCTTTCTCAAGATTGCTTTGGCTATTCGGGGTCTTTTGTGTTTCCATATGAATTGTAAATTTTTTTGTTCTTATTCTGTGGAAAATGCCATTGATAGTTTGACAGGGATTGCATTGAACCTGTAGATTACTTTGGGTAGTATATTAGCTCTAGTAGTTTTCTGATGGCATCTTTAGGATTCTCTATGTATAGTATCATGTCATCTGCAAACAGTGACAGTTTTACTTCTTTTCCAATTTTTATTCCTTTTATTTCTTTTTTGTCTCTGAGTGCCGTGCTAGGACTTCCAAAACTATGTTGAATAAGAGTGGTGCGAGTGGACATTGCTTGCTTCTCCTGATCTTAGTGGAAATGCTTTCAGTTTTTCACCATTGAGATTGATGTTTGCTGTGGGTTTTTCATATATGGCCTTTAGATTGCTTTGGCTATTCGGGGTCTTTTGTGTTTCCATATGAATTGTAAATTTTTTTGTTCTTATTCTGTGGAAAATGCCATTGATAGTTTGACGCATCTATTGAGATGATCATATGGTTTTTGTTCCTTAATTTGTTAATGTGCTGAATCACATTGATTGATTTGCATATGTTGAAGAATCCTTGCATTCCTAGGATAAACCCCACTTGATCATGGTGTGTGATCCTTTTAATGTGCTGTTGGATTCTGTTTGCTAGTATTTTCTTGAGGATTTTTGCATCTATGTTCATCAGTGATATTAGCCTGTAGTTTTCTTTTTTTGTGACATCTTTGTCTGGTTTTGGTATCAGGGTGATAGTGGCTTCATAGAATGAATTTGGGAGTTTTTCTCCCTCTGCAATTTTTGGGAAGAGTTTGAGAAGTATCAGTGTTAGCTCTTTAAATGTTTGATAGAGTTTGCCTGTGAATCCATCTGGTCCTAGACTTTTGTTTGTTGGAAGATTTTTAATTAAAGTTTCAATTTCATTACTTGTGATAGGTCTGTTTATATTTTCTAATTCTTCCTGGTTCAGTCTTAGAAAGTTGTACCTTTCCAAGAACTTGTCCATTTCTTCATGGTTTTCCATTTTATTGGCATATAGTTGTTTGTAGTAGTCTCTTATAATCCTTTGTATTTCTGTGGTGTCAGCTGTGATTTCTCCTTTTTAATTTCTAATTTTACTCATTTGAGTCCTCTCCCTTTCTTTCTTGATGAGTCTGGCTAAGGGTTTATCAATTTTGTTTATCTTTTCAAAGAACCAGCTTTTAGTTTTATTGATCACTGACTTTGGGTTTTCTTTGTTCTTCTTTCTCTAGTTGTTTTAAGTGTAGGGTTAGATTGTTTATTTGAGATTTTTTTTGTTTCTTGAGGTGAGATTGAAGTGCTATAAACTTGCCTCTTAGAACTGCTTTTGCTGTGTCCCATAGGTTTTGGGTCATTGTGTTTTCATTGTCATTTGTCTGTAGGTATTTTTTAATTTCTTCTTTGATTTCTTCAGTGATCTCTTGGTTATTTATTAGCACACTGTGTAACCTCCAAGTATTTGTGTTTTTTATAGTTTTTTCCCTGTAATTGATTTCCAATCTCATAACATTGTGGTCAGAAAAGATGCTTGATACTATTTCAGTTTTCTTAAATTTTCTAAGGCTTGATTTGTGACCCAAGATGTGATCTATCCTGGAGAATGTTCTGTGTTCACTTGAGAAGAAAGTGTATTCTGCCACTTTGGGGTGGAATGTTCTATAAATATCAATTAAACCAATCTGGTCTACTGTGTCATTTAAAGCTTGTGTTTCCTTATTTATTTAGTCTTTATTTTAAAATCTATTTTATCTGATACAAGTATTGCTACCCCAGCTTTCTTTTGATTTCCATATGCATGGAATATCTTTTTCCATCCCCTCATTTTCAGTCTGTATGTGTCCCTAGGTCTGAAGTGGGTCTCTTGTAGACAGCATATATATGAGTCTTGTTTTTGTGTCCATTCAGCCAGTCTGTGTCTTTTGATTGGGGCCTTTAATCCATTTACATTCGAGGTTATTATCTATATGTATGTTCCTATTACCATTTTCTTAATTTTGGGGTTTTTTTTTTTTTTTTTGTGGGTCTTTTTCTTCTCTTGTGTTTCCCGCCTAGAGAAGTTTCTTTAGCACTTTTTCTAAAGCTGGTTTGGTGGTTCTGAACTCTCTTAGCTTTTGCTTGTCTGAAAAGGTTTTGATTTTTCTGTCAAATCTGAATGAGATCCTTGCTGGGTAGAGTAATTTTGGTTGTAGGTTTTTTTCCTTCATCACTTTAAATATGTCCTTTTATCACTTTAAGTATATCCTGCCACTCCCTTCTGGCCTGCAGAGTTTCTGCTGAAAAATCAGCTGATAACCTTATGGGTATTCCTTTGTATGTTATTTTTTTGTTTTTCTCTTACTGCTTTTAATAATTTTTCTTTGTATTTAATTTTTGTTAGTTTGATTAATATGTGTCTTGGTGTGTTTTTCCTAAGGTTTATCCTGTATGGTGTTCTCTGTGCTTTCAGGACTTGGGTGACTATGTCCTTTTCCATGTTAGGAAAGTTTTTGACTGTAATCTCTTCAAATATTTTCTCAGACCTTTTTTTTTTTTTCTCTTCTTCTTGGACCCCTGTAATTTGAATGCTGATGCATTTAGTGTTTTGCCAGAGGTCTCTGAGATTGTCTTCAATTCTTTTCATTCTTTTTTCTTTATTTTGCTCCTCAGCAGTTATTTCCACCATTTTGTCTTCCAGCTCACTTATTTGTTTTTCTGCCTCAGTTATTCTGTTATTGATTCCTTCTAGTGTATTTTTCATTTCATTTACTATATTGTTCATCTCTGTTTGTTTTGTTCTTTAGTTCTTCTAGGTCTTTGTTAAACATTTCTCAATCTGTGCCTCCGTTCTATTTCCGAGATTCTGGATAATCTTTATTATCATTACTCTGAATTCTTTTTCAGGTAGTTTGCATATTTCCACTTCATTTTTTTGGTCTTGTAGATTTTTACCTTGCTCCTTCATCTGGGACATATTTTATTGCCATCTCATTTTTTTTTTTATAGGTGGGATTGTGTTGCTGTCTTACTAGTTGTTTGGCCTGAGGCTTCTAACACTGGAGTTTGTAGACTGTTGGGTAAAGCTGGGTTTTGGTGTTGAGACGAGGACCTCCATGAGACCTCACTCTGATGAATATTCCGTGGGGTCTGAGGTTCTCTGTTAGTCCAGTTGTTCGGACTTGGATCTCCCACTGCAGGAGCTTTGGTCTGACACCCAGCTCATGAACCAGGATCCCACAAACTGCTTGTTTGTGGGTGGCAAAAAAAAACAAAAAGAGAACAGTAACAAAGTAAGAAATAAAATTAGTCTAGAAAACTAACAGATATGTTAGAAAGAATATAAAAATAAAATTATAGATGAATCAACAACCAGAAGGTACAACAGTACCATAATAGTAAAAAAGAGGAGGAGAGAAAAGAAAATAAATAAAGGGGGGGGAGGCCTTGGCTGTGGAGGGTGGGGCCTAAGCAAGGGCGAGGTTTGGGCGGCAGACGGGATGTATGCTTAGGACCCACAGGGCTGGAAAATGGCTGGTAGGTGGGGCTTAGGCTCAACAGAACAGAAGGGGTCCAGGTGTACCCCCTACCCCTGGTCTCAAAGGGCAGGGATCCTCACCTGGGATCCCAGCAGGCTTTCTGGTCTCAAGTGGGTGAGGCAAACACCCTCCTCTCCTCTCCTGCTCTTCTGGTCCCAGAGGGCCCCTCCCACCTGCCTCTCCTGATTTCCCTGGCTTCAGGGGTGCTGATCCTGTCTGGCCTCCACTTCTCTTCCCTCCACATCCTACCAGTTCACTTGGGGGTTCTTCCCACCTCCTTGGGCATCAGGGTACCCCACCAGCGGCTGGCAGGCACCCTAGTTGTGGGGTGACTCTAACTCAGCATCTTCCTCCACCCAACTCATTAACTCTCTCTGGTCCCAGACTTTTCCCCCAGCTCACCTTGTTTTATTAGCGAGGAATAACAGAAGGCAGAAGGATAACATGTCCTCCTTCCAGTACACTGTCCCTACCTGAAGTGATTCAGATGTCTTGAAACATGGCTGGTTACAGGTCATTATCATTATTTCAGCAATTATTCATTCACTATCTGAGGTGGGCTGGGAACTGGAGACAGGGACAAGAAATGCCCCAAAACATGTTTAGATTTATAGTCCTTCAGATAATTTTCTGCTCACCAGCACTCATCTCTTATTACTCAGGCCATTTCTGGAATATTCACAGTGCTCCCATCTACCCGTCAGAAAACCTCAGTGACTAATTGTATCTCTTCCTTGAAGCTTTCCACGGCTACCTAGGCTAATATTCCTCTGTAGTTAGGTAATTCAGTAGAGCACACATTAGAATGAGACCATCACAGGTTCAATTCCTGACACGTCAGCTAATAATGAGTTATATGCCCTTAAGCAAGTTTTTCACACTTAAAAGCATATTTCTGAATTTCTGTGGTCAGTTTGACATCATTACCAGCTCCTTCTACATTGTCCTCTGCATAGCAGGTGAAAGTCTGGAACAACATGAGCTAGAAACCTTTCCCCTATATGATTCCAAGTTCAATTTTACTACATTTGTAAGATTTGGACATTCAGTATTCTCATTCAGGTGCTCTTATTCTCCGGTGGCTGTTACAGGCAGAAACATGGGCAGACGTGAAGGTTGTAGCAGCCTTTTAGGGTGCTGGGAGGAGCCCCCAGGAAGGTGTGAGACAGTGGATAGCTTCAGCAGGCTTTTCCCTGTGATTGCTGATGTTTTTAGCACCTTTAGAGTGAACATCTTGCTTTGGCACTGCAGATGGGGAGATTCTATGCACAGGATTTCTGATTTGGGGACTTTGCTAGTGGCTTCCCTGCTTTTCATTCCTTTTTCCAGAAAGATATGCCAGTGGTAGTACAAGCCTCTAATTCCTATATACAAATATTTTTACTTGGACTAGCTGGAGGGTCTTCAGTTTCCTTCACCAAACCTTGAAGGGTACAAATCCTCGATCCCTCATTAGCAAAATAGAGATGAAAAACATACCAACCAATCTGGCTATTGTGAGAAAGGAATAAAGCCGTGCATGTGAAGTGCCTAGCATGGCTCCTAGAACTCCACAAACAGCAAATTCCTTCTTTATTTCATAGCGCAAAGCACCTGGGGCAAAGCTGTAGTGCTAGTCCACAAAGACTATGTTTATTAATACAGTGCTCAGCTCAGTTATAGTCAGACCATAGGCACTGAATAAGTAGTAATTGATGGTGTAATTCCTGAATTTGGCTAAGGTAATTTCTAGCACATCTGCTACTGTCTTTCATGTCACAGGGAAGGAGTCCTGGGGGAGTCTTCCAATGACTCATTGTAAATCACATCAATAATTCTTGGATTTGGGAACAAATCACACCAAATGAAGGCTAATAATATCATGTTTCCTAAAGCCAACAGCATAATTATATATTGCTATCTTCTAACATAATACATGGGTTATGACTGTGGATTTAAGCTGTGTGCAGGATGATAGCAGCTGGTCCCAGGACCATTCTGGAGGTGGAAATGGCCTTTTGGGCACCCACAGGCATCATTCTATCATTCTAGTCATTAGTTGATAAAGAGAACAGTAGACATAAATATTGTTACTTCTTATTTCTCTATAGAATTGAAAGCAATGACTCCTTTGTGCTTTCCAAAATGTAACAGCTGTGACTTGAACTAACTTCTTTAAAGGATCTGCATTTAGGGATTATTAATGGGGCACGCTGTCTCCTCTGTGGCGTGAACTAGGGAAGCCAAGGAGATAAGTGTTGGGGTACCAAGAATGACACCATCATTGTTGGGAGCAGACTCTTTGGCTTGTTTGCCCTCTAAGTTGAGGTCAAGTTCCCCTGGAGTAAGCTCTCTGAAAGAGAACTATTTTTCATTTCCTTATGTGTGTATGTTGCCTGGCCGTGATGCACTGTCCCCAAAGACACATCATCTCTGATCAGCACCATTCTGTGCCTACTATCCTGCACAGTAATACGATGTCTAAAACATAGTCTCTGGAGTCAAAATGACTTGGTTTAAATATTGCCTTTGCCAGTGACAGCTGTGTGACTTTGGGCAAGCAACATAACCTTTCTGTGCTAGAGTTTACTAATCTAGAATAGAGACAATGTGGGGATAATGATAGCAACAGTGTCAGAGGGCTACTGAGAGAATATAGAAGATATAGAATATAGAAGATATTTATTGAAAGTCTTTAGCAGCATCTTCTACATTTGTTATTATGGTAGACACTGCATATATATAGTAGCTTGCATTCTTTTATAAATACTTGACATATTCTAGTAACTTCGCTAATCATGTAGCAAGATAAAATGTGAGTAAATGTGGTTTACAATCTCTGGTGTCATGGGCTCACATCTAGTGGGGAGGATGTGGCCTGCATGTAAAAACTCAAAATACGAGGCAGAAAATGTTAAGTACTTTACATTTTAATAGGGAAACAGAAATTTAGGTGCATGTCAAGGAAATATCAGTGGAAGAATGTCTCAACAGGTGGATACAATTTAGACATGCAGAGATGACCAGTGGTACAGAAACACAAAAAGGCTTTTGCACAAAGAGATTGGAGCCAATAAGTGCAGCAACACATAGAAACAGAGGGAGCATTCAGCTGGATGGGGCTGACTCCTTCTGAAGGACATTATGAACAAAAATATGCTGCAGAACGATCAATTAAGCAGCAATGGATTATAAAGTGTTAACTTTGGAAGTTAAGGAGCAAGGTGCTATTAAAATAACCCAGAAGTTTACTGTTATGAATGTCATTTATCAAAAATACAGTGAGCACAGTGCCTGCCACAAAATGAGTTCTCAGTGACGTTTACTTCTTTTCGTCACTGGGTCTAACTACTTTACACTTGACACACATGAGATGGTTAATCTTATGTGTCAACTTGACTGGCCGTGGGGAGCCCAGTTTAAACATTATTTCTGGGTGTGTCCTTGAGGGTGTTTCTAGGTGAAATTAGCATTTGAATTGGTGGACTCAGCAAAGTAGACCCCTCTCCCAATGTGGGTATGTCCAGTCCCTTGAAGGCATGGATGGAACACAAAGAGGAAGGAAGAATTTCTCCTTTTTTTCTTTGTCCACTTCTTGAGCTGGGACATCTCATCTCATCTTCTCACCTGAGACCGGCATTTACACCATTGGCTACCCTGGTTCTTGGGCCTTTATACTTGGACTGGTTTTCCCGGGCTTCCAGCTTGCAGACAGCAGACTGTAGGACTGCTCAGCCTCTAAAACTGCGTGAGCCAATTCCTCATGATAAATCTCTAGGTAGAAGATAGACGACAAATAGATAAATAGATAGATAGATAGATAGATAGATAGATAGCCTCTAAAACTGCGTGAGCCAATTCCTCATGATAAATCTCTAGGTAGAAGATAGACGACAAATAGATAAATAGATAGATAGATAGATAGATAGATAGATAGATAGATAGATAGATAGATAGATAGATAGATAGATAGATAGATAGATAGATAGATAGATAGATAGATAGATAGATAGATAGATAGATAGATAGATAGATAGATAGATAGATAGATAGATAGATAGATAGATAGATAGATAGATAGATAGATAGATAGATAGATAGATAGATAGATAGATAGATAGATAGATAGATAGATAGATAGATAGATAGATAGATAGATAGATAGATAGATAGATAGATAGATAGATAGATAGATAGATAGATAGATAGATAGATAGATAGATAGATAGATAGATAGATAGATAGATAGATAGATAGATAGATAGATAGATAGGTGATTGATAGATCTAGACATAAATATAGATACAGATATAGATATACATAGATATCCATAGGCATCCTATTGGTTCTCTTTCTCTGGAGAACCCTGACTAATATAACACATTATCTCATTAAGTTCTCACACCTACCCTATGAAGTAGGTATTATATCTATCTCCATTCTACAGGTGGGAAAATGAAAGTTAACGAAAGTAAAGAGCTTGCTTACACTACAAAGGTAGTAAGTGACAGAGCTGGCATTTGAACCCAGAAAGTCAGAAACCAAAGTTCAGGATGCTGTGTATGGCCTCCTGTGATCTCTGTGCTTTAGGAACCATCAGCCCTGGAAAAGATGGACATGAAGAATATGTTCTGTGTATGTGATAAGAGCTATAAGAAGGCTCTGCAGAAGGGTCTGCCAGAGAACATGAGAAGAGAACAGGTGCATTTCTGAATGAGGTGAGAGGGGTTTCCCAGAAGGAGTGTCACTACAGCTGAATCTTGAGGACTGGTTAGTTCTTGACAGCTGTGAGTGTCAGGGAGCAGGATGATGCCAGAAAAATGTAGGAAATATCAAGAAGACATATTCATGCATCCTTAGTAGCAGGCTCAATCACCATCTATCAAAACATAAATGATCCATGCCTCTTCTATCTGTAATTTCACTGACTGCAAAAGGGTGAAAGAAAAAATGCACAAAATGCTTATCTGAAATATTGTCTTAAATTAGGAAAAAATAGAAATTATATAAATGTACAGCAACAATAATATCATGAAAGTAATATAACAAACTAATACCATAAGTCATTAAAAGGGAAGATAGATACACATCTACAGACAATCATTAAGTGACAAAGACAGGTAAAAATAACCTTGTGTATATAAAATTGACACAGGTATGCTGTTGGTATAGAGAATAACCTGGAAAGATTTCACCAAAATATCAAAAGTGTTCATCTCCAGGTAGTGAAATTTGGGAGGAGTTTTAGTTTCTCCTTTTACTTTTCTAAATAGATTGCCTTTTTTCAATAGACATGTGTCCCCAAAATTCAGGTATTTAAAAAAAAAAAGAAATGAAGAAGATTGAAAGACCAGACAACTTAAGTATTAAGCAAAAGAATTATAGAATAGGTCTGTTGTCATGAGGCAAGAAAGTGGAAAGAGCAAAGCCTGGAAAAAAAAAAAAGCCCTGATGTGCCCCATCTCTTTCTTTTTATACATATAACTGATGGCTTGGGTGACAGTGTGGTTTAAGGAAATGGTGTGGTTCAAAGCTGTGAAAGATCAACTGTTCGGGAGATTTCAGAGCTGTGCTCCCACAGACTTTTAATTCTTCAAGGCAGTGCTACCCTCTTGTGGGCCCGGTCACACTGCTGAATCACAGTGGGTTGTAGGGGTGCAGGTGTATCCATCCTTCAGGCTTCGGGTTGAACATGCAAGGCTTGTGAGAGTAGAAATCCCTGGACCGGGAGCCACTGGCAATGGACTGCCTCATCGTTTACCCTAGTATGCCATTAAAATACTTTCTTCATTGTAAGCTGGGAGGTGAAGAATAATTGGGAGCCCTGCCTAAAGAGATTATTCTATGTAGTCCATTGTTTTTTGAAAAGCATAACTGGCACTCAGGGAAGTTTAAAGATTTTCCAAAGTCATATAGCTCATTGGATAAGTAAATCAATCATTTATTAAAGTAGATGTAAAATCGATGGACCAAGAGATTATCATACTAAGTGAAATAAGTTAGACAGAGAACGACAACTATCATATGATATCACTTATATGTGGAATCTAAAAAAAAAATGATACAACTGAAGTTATTTACAAAATGGAAACAGACTCACAGACTTAGAAAACAAGCTTATGGTTACCAAAGGGGAAACAGGGGTGGGGAGGATAAATTAGGAGTGTGGGATTAACAGATACACACTACTATATATGAAATAAACAACAAGAAAGTACTGTATAGCACAGGAAACTATATTCAGTATCTTGTAACAACCTATAATGGAAAAGAATCTGAAAAAGAATATATATACATATATACATATATATATCTCAATTACTTTGCTGTACACCTGAAACTTAACACAATTTTGTAAATCAACTACACTTCAATAAAAAAATAAATAAATTAGAAATAAGGATATGGGCAAAAAAAAAAAAAAAAAAAAAAAAAACACAAACAGAACCCAAACATTGAAATACAATCAAAATAGAAGAGCACACAGCAAAGAAACTGAATTCTAGGAATGATCTATTCTGACAAAGTCGCCTCACTGCTTTTCAAGGAAACTGCCTCTCTGTATCTGACACTGATTACTAGCGATAGAATTATCATCACCTATAAAAAGAATAGTTAGAAATTCAAGCTCTTAGCCATGTGCATCCAACAGGGTAGTTTTTACCTACATGGTCGTCTAGGTCTTTTTTTTTGTTTTTGTTTTTTAACCATCTCTCTATAAAGAATCTTAATCTTCATGGTGTTTTCTTCTATTGGAAGGTTCAATTCCAACTATTGATTAGTTATGATATTTATATCCACTTTTGTCTTCAGGACAGCACTGGGATGTTGTACTCATGATGACCTTACTTGGGGCACAGCTGCCAGTCAGTGACATGGATTAGACCACTCAAAGTGGAAGCAATTTGGGAGATAAAGTGCTCACTTTGAGCGGCTGCTAGTGTGTTTTGTGAGGCTCAAGTTCATTTTCCACTTTATGACTTATCCATCTTCCACATCGTAGCCCTCTCCAAGTCTCTATTAAAGTTAAGCTACACACTGGCCTTCTATCTCTCTCCTCATCCCTCAACTGATGTGTCTTCTCATTCCTACGTCCCAGGTTGCTGGGCTTCATGTTTGCCCATTGTGTTCCTTTGACTAGAATGATGAAGCAACAGGGAAATGGCTCCTGTGGGAAGCTGGCTAATGCCCCTCCCCAAAAATCCACATCCTAATCCCTGGAACCTGTGAATGTTACTTTATACAACAAAAGAGACATGACATTAAATTAAGGCTCTTGAGATGGGGAGATTATTCTGGATTACCTGGATGGGCCCTAAATGTAATTGCAACTGTCCTCATAAGAGGAAGCAGGAGATGGAAGCAAGAGACTAGAGTGATACAAAGAAAGGATCATGGCCAACAGGTACAGGTGGCCTCCTGAAGGTGGAAAAGGCAAGGAACAAGATCCTCCCCCAGAGCTTCCAGAAGGAACATGCATGCCAATGCCTTGACTTTATCCTAGTGAACTCGATTTCAGACTTCTGGCCTCCAAAACTATAAGAGAAAACATTTGTATTGTTTTAAGCCTCTCAATTTATGGTATTTGTTTGCAGCAGCGATGATGGGAAACCATTCCAGCTCCTTTGTATATAGAACTGTGCTCCCCATACTACCTGCATGCCCTTCCAGACTGCGAGAAAAATGCATTTGTGGTTAATTTCCACCTACTAATGGTAGCTCAGCTTTATTTTTCTCTATTTTACCATCTTCTATTTTACGAATGAGAACATGGAGACTTAGAAAGCAATGCCATTTTCTCAAGGATGCATCATTAGTAAGTGATAGGGTGTCAGGGGGAATCCTTTTTTGCTGCTTCCAAAACTGATGGTCTTTCTCTTACACCAAGCCCTTTCCTTAAATCTGAGCTTCCCCCTTTGTGATGAAAGAAAAGCAGGGAGTCCCTGGACACTTTTCTAGTGTGTATTCGACTGTATAAAATGTCAATAGGACCATGACTCTAACAATGATGAGCTGTTGACTTAGAAATGCTGGGAGATGAGGCTGCTTGGAACATTTTGGTGCTCTACTCCTTAATGATGGAAGTAGAATCAGAGAGACAGAAATGCCATCTGAAAACATTATTTTACTATGTGACCTCTAAGGAACCTGAGAACTGGATGCATAGAAGACTATTTCAAGAGGTTTGGGTCACTGCCACATTTTGGATAATATTTATGGGCACCCTTTCCTGTTATTTAAACGCACTAGTTTATCTCTTTCTATGCTTTTTATCTCCACTTTAGGTAGAGCTATCCTTTTTAATCTCCCTCCTTCATGACTAGCCCCAAAGTAAAGTTGCTATGAATCTACTATTGGTATTGATGATGATAAGGTCTAATATTTATTAAATGCTTACTATGTGCTAGACTTGGTGTTAAGTAATCTTGCACAAACACTTTATTTTAAGCTTCACAACAACCCTATGATTTAAGTACTTGTTTTACTGATTAGGATTCCGAAACTCAAGAGAGGTTAAGTAACTTACCCAAGATAACAATGCTAGTAAGTAGTAGAACCAAGAGTTAATCAAAGTCATCTCATTTTTAAGCTCATGGACTTCCTTTGTGCTTTCTTCAAGAACTACACTTCAGCTCAACCACTTCTAAGAAATATTAACTTCTAGCCATTCTGTTTCTGCTTAAAAGTCATATGAATTCTCTGGAGGTCTATAAACTCCCACTGCAGCTTTCTAATCTTTCCCACCCTTTTGGGCAGAGCCAGGTACTTCCAAATTATCCCAACATCTTCTTCCTTTTTTCTTATTGATGTATAGTTGATTTACAATATTTTGTTAGTTTTAGGTATACAGAAAAGTGATTCGGTTATACATATACATGCATATATCTATATTCTTTTTTTCCTATTCTTTTCCATTGTAGTTTATTATAAGATATCAAATATAGTTCCCTGTGCTATAGAGTAAATCCTTGTTGTTTATCTATTTTATATATGGTAGTGTGCATCTGTTAATCCCATACTTCCAATTTATCTCTTCCTCCACTCTTCCCCTTTGGTAACCGTAAGTTTGTTTCCTATGTTTGTGAGTCTGTTTCTCTTTTATAAATAAGTTCATTTGTACTATTTTTTGGATTCCACATATAAGTGATATCATATGGTATTTGTCTTTCTCTGTCTGCCTTATTTCACTTAGTATGATAATCTCTAGGTCCACCCGTGTGGCTTCCTGGCCCCAAGTCCATTGGCACTCCCATTTCTTCAGAACAGCTGGCCTAGTGCAGCCTTTCTGAAGAACAAAGAGTGGATCACTTCGACCCCACTAGTGTGTGAAGTTTGCCTGAGGAACTATAAAGTCAGACTTGAGAGTCACATGGTGGTGTGGAAGGTTTCATGTGGATAGAATAGTGACTTGTGATAATTACAACTTTGCTTTATTTTTTAATAATCTCTCAAAACCTATCACCACTAATCTAATCTTTGACAGTGTATTTCCTTTCTGTCTCCCTCACCCCCACCCTGCCTCAAAGGTTAGAACTCACTGGATTAAACAGAACATGGTAAAAACAGTGACTTGATGACTGATATTTAGAAACTGCACCCTATTCCTCTTAGAAAATTGGCCCAGTCTCAGGGGTGACCAGAAGTGTGACATGGAAAAATGCAAAAGAGGTTTTTCTGATGAAGGACAAAGTCAAGGCTCAGACTTGCTTGTTCACTTGAGGGGGATCTTAAAAACTCCATTGTCCTCTACAACACATTCTCTACAACGATGTCCTTTTAATTGAGCCCCATGTTCACTATCAAGAAGAGTGAGTGAAAGATGAGAAATAAAATGTTTCCTTTCTTTTCCACCAGCTATTACCTCAGTAATGGCACTAATAAAAGTGACATTAGAAAGAACTGGGAGAAAAATCATCATTACTCTTGGACCCATAAGAAATGAAGATTCAAAAGGTTATTGCAGGTAATAGATTTACATTTTAACACGTGAAATGATTGTGGGCTTAGATCGCATGCATTTAGCTTAGTGATGTGTTTCCGATAGGAGTCCCATGCTAGGTGAATAGAAGTGGAATCTCTGGGTCAGGGAGGGAAACTGGGGGCTTTTTTCCAACCCTGGGCCCTGGAGCAGGGTCTCACTGTAAACAACAATCCTCTTCAAATCTGTTCTGAAGAGCCCAGGTAAGATCGGTTTCTGTGCTTGCAGAATCTCAGACAGGGAAGAAAGACAGTGTGAGATGAAGACAAGGTGAACACGCTGTCCAAAAGCTATTTCAGGAATCTGAGCACAGCCACTGCCTGGATGCTTCTGTTCACACCCAGGCTCCAGCTGATGCATTTTGCTTCCTCTAAAACCTGAGTTTACCAAGCCATGAGTTTAAACAAGCAAAATATTGTCATTCTTACCCCAGGAATGAAGGGATTTAAAATGGCTGCCACCACTTAGCCAAAAACATACATTTCAATGGCTCAATTTATATATGAAATTGTTATTGCCTCTCTAAAGCTTTTTGGTTATAATTACCTTTACCCTGAATTTTAAGAGAGGAGAAAAAGAAGGAAAATAGGAAATCCCTCTAATGCTTTTTTTCTTGCTTTTTAACTTAAAACAAAGGAGTAATTATTAACCATAAAATTTCGCTTCGCTATTTTCCTCTTAGATTAAATAATAAGAATCCCTTTACGGCCTCTACCTACCATTGTGGAGTAATAGAAAAGGCCCTAGGCAGAGTTGCAGTCTCTAGAATAGATTTCCTATTCTGTCTCAAATATTCAAAACCACAGTGTTACTCTTTACTTCTTTTCCTTTAATACTTTTCATCCATTCTTTCAGCAAATCTGACCATGTCTCACCATTTCTACCATTATTCTACTAATGTCCATTTTACCATCATCTGTACACACACTCTTTTTAAAATAAAAGTCAAACCAGATCTCTCCTGTTTCAAACTGTCTGATGGCTTCCCAACCCACTTAGAACACTTTTCAAAGCTCTTACCATGTTCTACAAGACACGGTCCTGGGTAACTGTCACTGCATTGTCTAGCACTCTTTCCCTTGCTCACTGGGCTCTAGCCCTACTGACCCCTTGCTTACCCATGGGCATGTCTCAGCCAGGAATCTCCTCATATTGGTGACTCCACCTGGGTTGTCCTTTCCTGGGCTCTTCGGAAAGCTTGTCTTGGGCGATAGCCTCCTCAGAGAGACCTCTCTCACCACCCTGCCTAAAGAGGCCACCCCTTGACACCCTTCATCCTCATCATGCTTTACTTTCACTGATTCATCTCTACCTGCCACTATGTTTTATTTTAGTTGTTACTGTTAGTCTCCCCCATTAGCATGAGACCTCCAGTAGAGGAGGGATGTGGTTTTTGTGTTTTGATTGTTCTTGTTTACCATACTTTCTCAGTGCCTGAACAGTCTGGCAGAGAGAAGGCACTGAATGGATAAATTAACTGGGTCATCTCACCTCATTTGGTGTTAGTTGTTTCATCTTTAGTCTTAGATTTTAAGATTTCTAAGGTGCCTTTTTGATTCAATGTTCTGGAGCTCTATAGCCTTCATATTGTTCATTACTCTCTCTGTGATGCACAGACAATTTTTAAAAAGTAGCAGATACAGATAACTAAAAAGAAAAAATAACTTGTAAAATTTTATTTCCAAGAGATAGACATGATTAATGTTTTTGTGCACAACTGTTGTGGGGTGTGTATGTGTATGTACTGGGATCTAGTGTTGCCCAGAGATGAAGTATGGGCAGAAGAGCTAGAATGCCTGCTTTTGGGTCCTAGCTTTGGCACTTATTATACGTAATTGTGGGTGAGCAATTTACCTCATCTCTGCCTCGGTTTCCTTATCTGGAAAATGGGAGCTAAAAACCACTGAGTTATTTTGAGAAGTAAATTAATACATGTAAAGAACTTAGACCACTGAGTACCATATAGTGAGGACTAAAAAGATCAGTGACTATGTTTGTTCACATTTAATTATACATGCTGTCATATTCTCTGGCCACCTTAAACCTTAACTGCTCTTGTTTATCATTTTGTCTTTTCTTGTGAACACTCCCTGTCCCCTTACCCCCGCAAGCTTTGCTGGTATAATCTGCTTGGAGTCTTGCTCCATCTGGCTCATAGTCATGAGTTCAATGTCATGAAACAGTCATTGGATTAACCAATCAATTAGAAATATTGATAAAAGTCCTACTTGGGCTATGTACTCTTGGGAGCATCCAAAGAAGTATAAATACTGATTGTTTCCCTCTAGGTACTTACATACTAGCTGGGGACCTGTAACACACACACATACACACACACACATAAAGGTAACAATAGTGGTGAGTGAATCAAGTGATAGTACCTTGACACCATTAGCAAATATTGAAGGAACTCTGAGGAGGAAAAGGAACTTGTGATCAAGCTCCTTGAAGAGGCTTCCAGGGCTCTGCATGATCTATATCCTCTTACCTCTCCCGTCTCATCGCTCTCTGTTCTCCTCTCCTATAACCTCCTTGCATGCTATAACCCAGTCATACTAAACTTCTTTTCATCTCTCAAGTATTTCATGCCTCTATTTTGTCTCTAAGGCTTTGTACGTTCTCTTTCTTCTGCACAGACAGTTTCCCCCATTTTCTCTACATCCAGCTAACTCCAATTCAACTTTCAGAAATCAGTACAGACAACACTTTCTCTAGAAAGCCTCCCCTGGTGTCTGGGTGTGAGATCCTTTCTGTCTACACCTGACTATCATTTCACATTGTAACTACCTGTTCACTTGCTATACTTTCTCACTAAAATCCCATGTGGGAAGCTCATTATCCTTCAGTTCCCTGCTGCATCCCCAACTCATGGCACAATGTGCGTGTTAAATACAAATCTATTGAATAAATGACTCTACATCAGCTACTGTTTTGGAAGTGTTATTTATCCTAGGTTAGGAACATTTGTTAAGGGATATAATAAAAAATAATTCTTCCAGAGAAGTGGGGCAGCTCTTTCTAATAGCCAGCAAAGCACTGATTAGAAGACAGTCTCAGTGCTCAGGACTGACATAGGGGTCTTCGTTCTCTTACTTGTTGTCTAAATTAATTTCTTTGCCTGTGCCTCTCACAGCTAGTTACATAATATCCCACCATTCTAGGAGTGTCCACTTTCCTACAGAACAGGGTGTGGACTAGTCAGGTCCATCTAGGATGCCATCTTGTCATGCCTCTGTGGATAGCATCCTGTTCCCATTATGGCAGAGCTCTTCCTTTACTTTTCCTTTCTTCATCCCAGACATAGTTTCCATGAAGGAGAAGACATGTGGAGAGGTGGTATGGGCTGACTCTACCATGTTTGGCCTGCCTTTTCCCTACAGGCTGTAATATCCAGTTCTGGGCCCTGCTATATTCTTCCTTAGGGTGCCTTCTGACAGAGTCAGGAGTAACCTGTCTCTGACACTTCTATAATCTTCATCATATACCTTCTCACTTCACCACATTCTCTGCATCACACTTCTCTGGGCCTGGATACCTGTCTGAGGACTATGATGGATTTGCACATCACTATTTGGCTTTAACCTCTAGTTATGGATCAGTCCCAAAGGCTGTCAGTTCTGCACCATTTTGCCCCACGTTATAGCTAACTTTCTTAAAAATTCCCTACCCTGGATTTCCAGAGTGCTGTGTCTTGCTATATTGATTTCCAACACTTTCCTTTATATATATGTGTATATATATATATATATATATATATATATAGTGGGATCATAACTAGAGAATAGAGAACAGAAAGTATCTTTTATTTCCTCTGTATTACCCAAATCATGGAGGACAATTTCAGACACATAGAGGTCACTCAACTTCTGTGTGTATGTATACAAGTGTGTGCGTTAAAGTCCCTGGGTAGGGAATGCAGAAAGATAACAAAGATAAAGTTTCAATAGCCTGCTCAGTTGAATGTTCTTTGATGTCCAAAGCATTGATAATACTGGGGTAACTTTGTCAACTGATAACAATTCTCCTCTTTCTGAAAATGCTGGAAGAGGCAAAAGATGCTTTTTTCTTTCCAGTTTTTGCAGCCAGGTCTCAATTTTTTCTGGCAGGTACGTCTTTGACAAGTGGGTACTCACTCTTTAGGGCCAGTGCTTCCTCCTCACTTGCCAATTACTGACAACTCTTGTGTGGACATATGTGAGAGCAATGCTTGATGCTGATCCACATAGACACCTCACAGAGGCCTCCAGTCCTACAGCTGGAACATGATTGCCAGGCTGAGATTGACTCCAGGGAGAAAGATGGTTCTGTTTAATTTGAAGGCTTTTTAAGTGGTGCTCAGGGAACAATAGACTGCTAATGGTGTAAGTGAATTTGTTAATTTTTAATTTTCTTAAGCTGTGGCTCCTTATTAAGAACTCCCCTATGTAAAGTATGCTGGTTTTGTTTGGAGACAGCAAAGCATCCTTGGACTGATGATCTTTGCACATTAAGTGCTCCTGGTGCTGGGACTTTATTGCAAATCCATGATATCCAACCTCAACTGCAGGAAGTCTCTCAAATCATCCACGACACTTATTCTTGAGGCCTTAGTTCTGCTGCTTCAACACTGACCTCTGCAAGAGGACTCACCACTGACTTCCTAGTTCCATAAGGATATATTTAGTAAGTACCCATTATAAGTTAGGCATCATGGTAGATAGAAGGGACCCAGATGAATAGGACACAGTCCCAAGATAGACTTCAAATAATCTGCATATTTTTTGCTTCACTTCTGCTAAAAATATATCCTGCCAGCCTCCCCTTCAATTAAAAGAAAGAATTTATCTTATTTTTTTTGGCAATTTTTAAAATTACATATACAAATCATGACAGGGTCCTCAATATAAATTTGTCAGACTCTGTCCTAGGTCTTTGGGATATCACAAGGGTTAAGAGAGGCAAAGTCCCAGTTTTTTTAGAGATTAAATTTCAATTGAAAAGAGATATATTTTATTTTAAAAATATAGCTGAATAAGGTGATTCTGAATAATAATAAGTATTATAAAGAATATAAGTTCTATCATAAGAGAGAGAGTGAGAGAGAGAGAGAGAGAGAGAGAGAGAGAGAGAGAGAGTGTGTGTGTGTATAGTGTTGCTTCATATATGGTTATCAGGAAAAACACTATCTGAAGAGTTGACACTTGAGCTAAGACGTTAAAGACCTAGCCACCCAACCATCCTGGAACTGAGTAGAGAGTTAAATCAGTGAGTGCAAAGGTCTTAAGCTTAGCATGTTCTGGTGAACAAAATTAAAGTCCTAAGCATGAGTCAAGACATAGGAATGCGGTAGGAAAAGAGATGGGAGAGGAAAAGGGATGGAAAAGGGGGGAAAGGGTCTGGAGACCTTGGAAGTCTGTAGTAAGGAATTTGGATTTGACTGAAAAGCCATGAGAAGGCAATGGAGGGTTTTGTCAAGATAACAAAATTATTGAATTTTAATTTCAAATATTCTTTTTTTTCCCACTGGAGATATTTCTTTCTCTTTTATTATTATGAAATGCTTCAAACTATAGGGAAGTACAGAGAATAACATTGCACCTATGTTTCCACCATACAGATTGCTTCAGAACTTTTTTTCAAAGATTTAATAAAATACGGCAAAACATTAAGGAAAAACAAGTATTTCAGATATAGTTGAAGCCTCCCGTGTATCTCTCCCAATGCCATTTCCTGTCATTGGAGATATTTCTTTCTCTTTTATTACTATGAAATACTTCACACTATAGAGAAATACAGAGAATAACATTACTCCTATGTATCCACCATATAGATTGCTTCAGAACTTTTTTTTAAAGATTTAATAAAATATGGCAAAACATTAAGAAAAAAAGAAAAGCATTTCAGACAGAGTTGAAGCCTCCTGTGTATCTCTCCCAGTCTCATTTCCCTCCTTTGCTCCTCAGAGAAGCCAACACTATCTTCAATTTTGTATTTATCTTTCCCAAGAAATGTTTTTACCACATTTAAATGTATCCATTAACAATATGTGCTATAGTTTTGCTGTTTAAAATCTCTATAGAAATTATATCAACTGTATGCTATCCATCTGCAACTTGCTCAGATATTATTCTTAATTTATGAAGATGAATGGGTTGTTACCAGGAAAAATGGGGAAAGAGAACCAATTTCCATGAGATCATGGACATAGTCTATGAAAATATAATTGTGGTATGATCTGGTATATTAGAAATAAAGGTAGAGAGGTTCAAGATGTGTGCTGGGTGTAGGACTGATGAGAATTGCTAATGCATTCCATGGGGGAAATGAAAGATAGAAGGAAAGAATAGGTCCCAGGATTCTAGCATGTATCCCTCTATATTGATGTATTTTACTGAGATGTGAAAGACTGAAGGACAAACACATTTGAGAGTGATGAAATATATGTTTTGCTATGCAGGCTATAATTCTGAGATGCTTACTAAATATCTAACAGGAGGTGTCAAGTAATCAGTAAGTTGGTGTTTGGAGCTCAATGAAGGGGTCAGAAATAGAAATTATAAATTTGAGCTTCATTGTTATACAAATGGTACTTGGCTGAATGAGATCGGCCAAAGAGGAACAGGGAGTGTATTGACAAAGAAGTAATATAGGACAAACATATTTAGAGATTGAACAGAGGAGGATGACCCAGCCCAAAAGACAGAGTTGGAATGGCCTGAGGGAAGAGCCTAGTGTGATGTCATTAAACTCAATAGAAGAAAATACAGACAGTCCCCGACCTTTGATCTTGTTGTTTTCTCAAACCCCCAACAAGACTCTCCTTTTATTCTGTACCAAGGGTTCTTACACTCAGCACCATGGACAAGTGGACCACATAATTCTTTGTTGTGTAGGGTTCTCCTATGCTCTGTAAGATGACTGGCAGCATCCTTGGCCGCCCCCCATTGTGACAACCAAATATGCCACCAGATATTGCCAAATGTCCCCTGGGAGCAAAAATGCCTCTTGTTGGAAACTACTGTTCCATACTAATTACTTTTATTACCTCCACCCACTTATTCTTAAATTCTATAATTTGGTTTCCATATCATTAGTCAATAAAATTCTCTTTCTGTGAAGTTGCCTCCAAGCAAATGCAATGACTGTTTGGCTTATCTTTATCACTTTTGTTTCCTATCCAGTTTTGAAAATCTCTCTTGAAACTACCTTACATTGGCTTCCATGATATTCTATCTTCTGTTTTTCATCCTACTTCTAAAATTACTCTCATTTTCAAATCTCTTCTTCTGCACTTTATATGTAAAGCTCTATAAACCTGACCTTAAACACATCTATTTCTATTATCTCCTTACTTAATCCCCACAACTTCCATTATGACCTCTCTGTAAATGGGAATCAAATGTTTATAGAACTTCAGCCTCTCTTCCAGGCCAAGAATTGTATTTCTTCCTGCGTTGATTTTATTTATGTTTATAAATTTCTCTGGAACTTGAAAGTTCAAACTCAGAAACTGATCATTTCTCTCAGCCATACAGTATATTCCAACACAATTATTTATATTAATACCACTATGTTCCTAATATTTTAGTGTTGAAATGCTAGTATAGTCTTTGATCCTACCTCTGTAATGATCTCAACCACTATCTCATACTGGCCTAATTACTTCATCTACACAGTCATTGTCCAAATGTAGTCATTCAGTAGTTTGCCTGGAATATTGCTCTGGCTGATTTTTTGATCTCCTGGCCTACAATTTATTTCTCTTCTTTGAGGACTTCTAATTAGTCCTTGACACTGCTTTTCTACTTGTTTTCCTAAAGAAAATACGTGAACATGATGCCATGACATGCCCCCCTCCATCAATTACATCTCAGGTTATGCACACAAATGTTTTCTAAACTCCCTTAGGCTGTTACCAGGTCCTCCCTTATCTGGTCCTAAACTGTCTTCCCAAATTGATTTCCCTTTGTACCAATCAAATGTAACAGAGACATGTCCCACCCATGTAACTCACATTTTCTTACCTTTTAGTATTGCTTGTGATTCTCACTCTGCCTAGATCCATGGCCCCGCTCTCTTCCCATGGAACAAACATATCAGCTTCGACGGACTCTCCTGATCTTTCCAAAATCCTTAACCTGCTATCTCCCCTTATTCAGTTATTAGAAAGAAAGCATTGTTTACAGAGTTCTTACAGGATGCCATGCACTATGCTAGTTTAAATATATATATTATATAATATAGATATTGTATAGTATTCTTATACACTATATGAATATATATGTATATATATGATTTTAATAGATATTTCCAATTTATAGGTAAGGAAATGTAGCACAATGAAATTAAGTAATTTATTTCACTTTGTATAAAATTTAGATTGAGGATCTGGGTTGGCTTCCTAGATCTGTGTGGATCTAAAACCAGTGCTTCATCCACTACAAACATGACTTCAAAGGTAACACTACTTTCCTCTAACTGTTCACTACTTTTTATCTAAACTTCTATTTTTTTAGCATTTTTACTTTCAATATTTGTGCAACAGTTATGTAGGTAGACACTTCATTTTTCACTGAGCTCCCAAAAGGTCTTTATTTGAATCTTATGTATATTCTCCAAAGCCCCTAACCCAGTACTTCACACATTCAGCTGAGGTTTGCAGAAAATTTCTCTGACAGAAAGATGCAGTTTTGTTGTTGCACATATCAGCACTGAACTGAGACCTAGAAAACAGTTCCAACTGCAGATCCAGCTCTAGTGATTGATGCTTTCAGTCATGACAACTTGAGCTTTAGACCTCCACCATCAATATGAGGCATCAATATGCCTAGTGTTCTATTAAAAGGATTTAGACAGGGTCCCTGCCTCTAAAACTACAGTCCCTAAATTTTCACCAAAATAAATGTATTTATTGGAGGGAAAATCATTATGACCTATAAAATGGAATCATATTTGGTTGGAAAAACACATTCATTTGTAATCACTAATATCATAGCCGGGATTTGTTTCTTCTATTTTATAGCAGATCCTGGGTAATATCATAGCATGACTGTTGAGGAGAGTCCAATTTCTAAACCCTTCTCTAGTATTTACTAGTTATGTTGATGTGGTCTAGACTTCTAAACATCTTGAGCCTCAGTTTCCTCTTCTATAAAGTGAGGGGTTTGCTAACACTTACTAGGGTGGTAAGGGCTTTGATTGGATAACACATATAAAATATTTATCTGAGTACCCAACACACACTGGAAACCCAGTAAGTGATAAATAATAATATTATTAATATGTGAGGGAATATGTGTATAACAGGTATTTGTGGGACTGTATATGTGTGTATGTATATATACTTATTTGTGGAAAAACAATGCCTTTGTAACTCATAGTCATACAACAGTTCCTCAGCCTCCACCTCACACCAAGATGAGCATTTGTCATCAAATAAAATGCAAAATAATGACATCAGAAAATGAGCCTCATATCTGTGGAGTAGCCCAACTGTCACACATCTGGTTTTTCTTTTCTCTCTATTTAGTACCCACTGATGTTGTGAATAACAAGTTCATGGACAGCAGTTTGGTTCTAGCCGTTTGAAAGATCTCAACACTCATGGCAATTATGTATGGATATTTGATCTGACACCAAGTAGAAGGACACTATTTGTGGCTGCTTTCAGCTTCTCAGAGGGTCCTTGTGTTTGCTTCTTGTGGCAGATGGTAAAAACTCTCTACCTGTTAGGAGAGTTTTTATCTCTCAAACTGGGCCATTAGGGGGTATAAATTAAATGCTGATCACAGGTAACCTAAGGTCTGGGACTGGTAGCTTGCTTGTGAACTGATCATGGCATGTAGATTATAAATTGAGGAAGAGGGCCTAGGTGAGTTGTAACTCTAGATTTCAGGATAAGGTAGCAGTAGGCAAAAGCCACAGAGATGTGTGATCATTACCAGAGCAACTAGCTGACCTAGAGTCATGTCTCACTACTTTTCTGAGCCTTGTTTTCTCATCTGTATATTGGGAATGATAATGCAAACCCCATGGTGTTGTTGAACCATGAAGAAATTAGGGTTATAAATGTGCCATTATTTTTATGAGTCTTGACCATACTGATTTGTGTTATGATTTTCAGAGCCTTGGCTGTCATTCTGTGAGAGCCAATTCTCTGATAGGCTCAGTTTCTGTGCTCTGAAGATTTTTACCTTTACCAAAGGCATTTGGTATTTTTACTTGCAGGTGGGACTAATAGCTTCCAAGGATATAATAGGTTGGACAGGAGAGTCCTGGTCCTCACCTTCATTGGGTGATTTGTCCTTTGGGAAACATCTGTTCCTATATTAGGAGAAGGAGCATACATCAGAGACGAGAAAGTAGATGCCTATAGTTGTGGTAAGTTTTAGAAAGGCATAGCAATAAAATAAAAAGAAAACATCCTTAAATTCTCATTAAGTTTCTTTCAGAATGGAGCTGTATTTTCTAAAGTAAAGCTTCTTTTTCTCCCCTCTATTATTTTTGAAACCTTGTCCATTGGATAAAATATTAATCAGCTCAAGGTAACATATGACCATGATAAAAAGACAAAGGTTTTAACCATTCATTTGGCAGATATTTATTTTGTGCTTACTGTAGGCTGGGCTCTGTGATCCTCACAGGCTGAAGGAAAGCGTGAAGGTGATGGGAAGACAAAGAGGTATGCAGGGAAGTACAATGATACATAGCAGGCAATTAACTCAGATGGGGGGTTCAAAAACTGTTCAAAGGAAGTAATGTCTTTATTGAGACCTGAAAGATGAGCACAAATGAAGATTGGAAAGGAAACGTATTCAACTTGGGAAGAGCAATCTGTGCTAAGACAGTGCATTTGTGCAACTCTCTTCTTGAGTGAAGCATATATTTTAGAAGAAAATGATTACTGAAGAAGCTAGGAAGGCGAGATGGGGACAGATCATGCAAAATCATGCAAATCATGGTAAATTTGACCTTTACCTTACGAACAAGGGGTAGGGTAGCATCAAACTATTATACCAGGTGTGTGACTAGTTCTGGTAAAGCTGAGGCTTAGAAGAGCTGAGATGTCCAGGCAGGTATCCAGGAGAGATGGTGGTAGCCAGACCTAATGTACTGCTATTTAGTAAGTACATTGTGAATACATATTGCGCCACTAATTTTGTCCTGGATCTTATAGGAGACATAAATATGACAGTACTTGCCCACAAGGGAAATCTGTTTGCTACTTTGAGTGTTATAGTTTCCCCAAACAGCTTAATGACAGAAGGGAGGACATTTATGTCCTAGGATTTTCTTGGAGCTCAGAGCAAAAATCATACTGGACAAAGTTAAAATGGCATGGAAGATTTTTAAACAGTATAGGATAGAGAGAGACCAGACTGCAGTCTGAACTGAACATTGCTGAAACAAGAGGCTGGAGAGTTTTTAAGAGCTGGAGTAGGGAAACTTTAAGGCCATCTGTGTTTGCTAATTGGCCTTGCCCAAGGGAAAAGTAAACTTTCTCCTATCTTCATGACAGCAGGTAGTTTTACAACAAAACCCCTAGCAGTTAGACCCCTACCCTCCCAGAGACTTGGAGATAGGGATGCTATTTTCCTTGATGATTATATTTCAGATAGAAAGCTCCCAGGACCTTGAGAAAGACATTCCTGGGTTATAAAACTGGCAAGAGACTGGAAGATTTACATCTCAGAGGAGCAGATAAAGAATTTGTAATTACAAGTTTTCTAAAGTATGTGCTCTAAAAAAAAGGGAGGTCCGGGGCCTAGAGGCAGGAGAAACCTGTCTCAAGTTTGGTCAAGCTGAGGGAAATGTTGAGGCTGACTTGGTCAGAAGCCACCTGCCATCACACAATATATTGTCCAGAAACGCAGTTTTAGTTTGAAATCCTATCATGTGTATTGTATTTCACAATGTATGTGTTTATCAAATGTAAAGATGTTTGTCTTGGTTTGGATTCTGCCAAGAGCAGAGCTTGAGATAAAGACTTGATTTGGGGTGGTGTCTTTGGGAAATCATTCCAAGAAGCAGCAGTGAGAATGAGACGAGTGAGACAGAGAAGGCAGAAAATTCAGTAAAGGCATGTTGTGAAGGTACACTATTGAGTTGTTGCAGTTGGCTATAAGAGCTGAACTTGGCAAGGACCTCTGAGAGTAGTATCAAAAAGAGGAATGCAAGGAATTTAAGGAAATGTACTACAAACTTTCCTCCTGCAATTGGTTCTGAGAGTGAAATTGATATTCATTCTGTACCTCCGTCATCACCCATCCTAAGATTTTTCCTCACCTTCAAAGAGAAATTTAGCTCCTAGGTTGTTTACTCGTTGTGGTGATCCGATCCTTCATCCCAAGGGATAATCCTTTGATTTTCCTTCACTTGTCAGACTATGTTGGCTTTAATTTCCTACTTACTGTACAGACCAGACATAAAATTCCAAAATGCATCTTAGTAAATTCCCATAGTTCCAACTATAATCCTCCTCATCTTATGATGTAATAGCAACCCAGCTTCTCAATACCCAGGGCTGATAACCCCAATCTTTTTTTGACCTGTTTGCCTTCCCGTGTGTAGATCCCGAAGTGACCTGGCAGCATTTTTAACTTTGGGTCCAATGGAATTTTCACTGTGTCTCTCAGTGGAAATATTCTTTGCTGGATAAGAGCAATTTTAATCCAAAAAAGCTTAAAATTGTGGTGCCAGAAAGCACAAATTCTGTAACTGGCTTCTGGGCATAATGGAAGAAGGGCCAAACATATATCCATCTCTAGCTTTCCAGTCTGATGTACTCTAGCTACTGACTCTGCTATTACTATAGTGCATATACAGGATTTTTGAGAACAACTTCCTCCCATAGCATGTCATCCGCAAGCTGCTACCTTAACTGAGCCTTTAATAATTTATTAAAATTCTATCAGGACATCTGCTTTGAGATGATAAAGTACATGGTAGGAAGAATTAATACTCTGGTCACGAGTCCATTGTTATATTTTACTTGCTTCAGAATGAGTCTCTTGGTCCAAAGCAAAATTTTATAGGATTCATGTCACTAAGTCAGGCTAATTTTAATAATTCTGTAAGCCCTTGGAGAATGGGGCAGGCAGAATACTGTAGGATGAGATGCCAAACCTGTATCTGAAGTAGTTGGGTTTTTTTTTAATAAGGAAGAATAACTGCTTCTTCAGAGTTGAATGAGTCCAGTGGAGTCAACTTGCCACCAAGTGGCTGTCTGGTCTTATTGAGGGATATTTCCATACTGAGCATTCAGTTTTTGTCACTGATGTTGACTGCTTGGACATTTATCAGTAGCAGTGGCTAGATCAGCTTTGATGAGAGAGAGCCCATGTAGAGCCTCCATCCCTGCCACCATGGCTGCTCCTTTCATAGCCCCATTGTACAAGCCTTGGAATGGCTGAGGACAGAAACAGGCTGACATCCACTGGATGAGCCATTCTATCTACCAGATTCTTTAGTGCCTCATTCACAGTTGAAGTTCTCTGTTGGCCATTAAAATAAGACCCAAAAATCTGCCTACTTTGTGCTAAATCTTTGGACCTATCTATATGCCTCTTCCCTAGAGTTGCATATTTCCAGGTCCCTGACTCCATTGGGAAGTGAAGTCTATGGATCCCTTACTTAAATCCACCTTTTACCCCATATTAAGTTGATGACTAGTATAATGAACCAGGGAAAAGTCCACTTGAATCCACGTGCCCATTGGAGGCACTGTTGGAAGGACTTAGGCCAGGCTTACATTTATCACTTGTCATGATTTTAAAAATAAACTGCCCTCTAGTTGCAGAAAATGGAAATCTTTGTGAATGTTGCCAGAAAGCCTTCTTGCTTTCACAGCGTGCCCGAGGCTATAGTTGTCTGATGGAATCCTGCCATTCTCTTTCTTTAAGGTGCCGAAAGCAGTTAGCAAAAACCAACCAACTCCACTGTTCTTAAAATCGCTATTGCACCCAAACTGTCCAAGTGCTAGAGCTATTATATAAACCAACGTTTGCCCTTACATCTGTATTATATCCCAATCTACCACAAGTTCAAATCTTAATAATTGTGATATTTCAACGCCTCAGATGTTATCATGATTGCACTATCAGCAGTGGAGTCTGTACTGGCACCAGAGTGGTCCAATATCAGAATCCTATTCTAAGGTTCCATTTCCTGGGTTCATTTCTATAGTCCTAGTTTGGTTTCTCCTCATGATAGGCATTGGGTACCAGTATTTCATATGGATAGTTATCTTTCAAAGCAGGAATGAGGGAGTAGAGAATAGTGAGATAATGAAGTGAGAGAAACCTGTAAGTTTTTCATTATCAAGTTGGCTTCTGTAGGAAATAGAGGCTCAATTCCAGAGGAACCTCTGAAAGGTTCCTCCCAAAATTACCTGACAAAGAATGAGAGGCTCAGGAATTTATCTATTGGCTCTTGTGCCCCATTATTTGAGAGTTGCCCCGAAGGGTTTGTTTTTGTTTATTTATTTATTTATTTATTTTTGGCTGTGTTGGGTCTTCGTTTCAGTGCGTGATAGACTTTTTCTGGATATGACGGGGGTACAAAATTTACTAAACACAGTCCCTGCCTTTAAATTTTATTTATTTATTTATTTATTTTTGGCTGTGTTGGGTCTTCGTTTCAGTGCGTGGGCTTTCTCTAGTTGCGGCGAGCGGCGGCCACTCTTCATCGCGGTGCGTGGGCCTCTCACTGTCACGGTCTCTCTTGTTGCGGAGCACAGGCTCCAGACGCGGAGGCTCAGTAGTTGTGGCTCACGGGCCTAGTTGCTCCGCGGCATGTGGGATCCTCCCAGACCAGGGCTCGAACCCGTGTCCCCTGCATCGGCAGGCGGATCCTCAACCACTGCGCCACCAGGGAAGCCCCCAAGGGTTTTAATAGTCCTGCAATTATGGGTTCTACCTTCACTTGGTATGAGCTGGATCCCAGAGCCACGAGGCAGAAACGTCCAGAGATTCACAATGGCTTCTTGAGGGGTAGCACTACCAGCCTGCACAGAGTTGTTCATAACCCTGTGACTCAAATCAGAGATAGGCCAAGAGGATGTGATGTGGGACACCAAAAACACATTACAGTATTCTCTTTTAAATCACCCAAAAAGAAAGCAGACAAACAAATAAGAGCAAAACCAACAAACCAACCAACAAACATAAAAAGCTCTAGAATGACGAATCATGAATATCTCATGGATCTTGACGATGCCTGATAATCAGCTGCTTTTCCTTGAGCTTTTGCGTAACCAATCTTGACAAATATGACAAGAGGAAAATAACTTCCCCATGTAGTAATTACTCTAATCAATGAATGCAACAATATTTATTGGTTACCAGATTCCAATATAAGTAGCTCAGGAGATGCTGTCACAGAGAGATTTCCAGGAAAAAAAAAAAAAAAGCTTCTATAAATAGGCAAGGTGAATAGGGTTCAGCATAAAAGAGAGAAGAAAGAACATGCTATAAGATTCAGTAAGGAGGGAAAGATTAGCTGAGGAAATCAACATGGCTTTATGGAAAAGCTCATCTGATTTGGACATTGAAGGATCGGACAATAAAATTATTGAAAAAGGATAAGTCTATCTGAGGTGAGTACTCTAATGCAGGGAACAGTAGAAACGAAGAGAGTGTGTGGTCAGTGAATACCAAGTAGTTCTATCTGGGCTGATTCCAAGGTGAGTTAATTCTTTTCCAAATGAGAAACTCAGGAAATAAACACTGTCATAATTTGACAGAAAATTATTTTGTAAGTTGTCTTAAGTCCTAATGAAGTCACCTTGTGATGCATACCGGGAATATCACCCGTTGAGAATGAACTGCCTGACCAAGAGTTTCTAAAGCCGCATGGCACAGACGTCAAACACAGAGGCTTATGTGCCGCAGCCATTAGGGAGTGTCCACAGTCTGAACTGCACAATCTTGGAAGGAAAGAATAGACCATGGTTTCCAATAATGTCAAGGTCTTGCCAAGGAGAACACAGAAATGGAAAAAAGCAGCAAGGCAGAACTGTGATTTCCTCTAATTATTCACTCCTGAAACGAGATTTTTCTCAAAGCAGAACAGAACTGCTCTTTTTAATTTTTTTTTTTTTTTTTCCCCAAGGTCTGGGCTGAGGTTTCAACTTTAAAGTGCAGGTGAGCTTTCAAGTTATAGCACGGCAGGTCTCCATGTTACCAACAACAAAATTTCTTTCATCAGCGCTCCAAGTTCAAAGGGAAGAAAAGCTTCAAATGCATATGTTTTCAAAGGGACTAAAAGGACTGATCATCTATAGAGCCAGTCACACCTGTGAGCTCACGCCAGCTACAGTCAAGTTTTTCTAAACACGCTTAGAAAAAAAAAAAAGTCATCTCTTAAAGGGCAAGTATTCTGTCCTTTTCGGTGCCTGATGCCTTGCAGGAACTCAGCTCCAAGGTGTTGAGAAACAATGTCATAAGACCTTTGTTTTCTGTATCTTTTTCTTTTAAAAATTATTATTAATGTTATCATTATTTGAGGTGACGGGACAAGTGAAGGGGATAGAATGGAGGAGGATCAAAAGCTGGTGCTGCTATTGTCAGCATGGATGTGAGCCAGTGAACAGTTAAAACAGTTATATTTTCTCCCAGTATACTGAATATACGACACGGCATCTGACACTAGACTCAATCCCAGAACCAAGCACAGGTTCAGTAGGAAGCCAATTGGGTTCTGTCCCAGTGGGTAAAAAAGTCTCCTCATTAAGATTTTTCCATTAGGTATGTTTCTATCTAAATGAGAGAATAGAGGGGGGGGTGGTCTGCTACACTGCATTATCTGGGTTGGTATTGGCCATCTTGCTCCACTGTCCATTTCTTCCCTGTCATTCTGTAACAATGCTATCGTTTGAGACAACATGAAAGGCTCCTTTGAGAACTGCCTTTAAGTATGCATTTCCAACAGTAAATGATAAAAATGTTCTGATAGAATAGAATGATTGGATTAATAGAATGGAATGATTGGATTAATTCAGCAATTAATCCAACAGAGCATCTTCACTTATGGGATTAATGGGGGGCCATGACATGATTAGAGGCTCAAGCAGGGGTTTACAAGTATTTCAACACAGGTTAGCCTCATTTTAAGGGAATCTGACACACTAAATATGCAAGTGAATTAATCAGGACACCATATTTACTATATTTAATTTAAAGCAGGGATTCTTTACATGTTAGTTTTGTAAGGATTCTATAGTATATTACTTAAGTAACAACACAAATTGTATTTATACTCAACTATCCCTTGAGATTGACACATGCGTATGTCAAGTAGAAGTTCATCCATATATTTGCAAAAGGAAACCATAATTTTTATACAACTACTATAAAGTCATAATTGCTTTTATTCTTTTGTTTGTGTGTCTACCTTTTCTCTAAATTGTGAGCAACTTGAGGATGGAAACCAGGATTTTTATATTTTTTATTTAACTATCAATTTTTAAAAATTTTAGCCTAATGTTTGGCCATAACAATGACAGTAATAATGGTAGTAGATATGAACCTAAAATTATTTGGTATTTGCTATGTGTCAGATACTATTCTAAGTGTGCTTTACATGCATTATTCTATGTGGTAACCACAACTTAATTTAAAAAAGGGGAAGGGCTTCCCTGGTGGCACAGTGGTTGGGAGTCTGCCTGCCAATGCGGGGGACACGGGTTCGAGCCCTGGTCTGGGAGGATCCCACATGCCACGGAGCAACTGGGCCCGTGAGTCATGGCTGCTGAGCCTGCGCGTCTGGAGCCTGTGCTCCTCAACAGGAGAGGCCGCGATGGTGAGGGGCTCGCGCACCGTGATGAGCAGTGGCCCCCGCTTGCTGCAACTGGAGAAAGCCCTTGCACGGAGGCGAAGACCCAACACAGCCAGAAATAAATAAATAATAGAAATAAAGGAATTCCCTTAAAAAAAATTTTAAAAAAAGGGGGAAGATTAAATATATTACCCCAAATCACACAGCTACTCTGATGGAGAGAAAACCTTGAACCCAAGTATGTTGACTGTAGAATCCGTATTCTTATCCACCTTAGATATAGTAGTCTTCTAGTTTTGATTTAGGTTCCATAAGAAGGGAGGCCTGAGACAAGTAGTTGATTACAAATAGTTTATTTGGTAAGTGATTCAAGGAGCCTAGGTAGGAGAAATGGGTAATGAGTCAGGAAAGGGAAGGAAGCCAATGACAGGATGCATTAATGAGCAAGTTACAGCTCCCCTTGCTGGGGCTCTCGGGAATATGGTATAAAACACACCCAGAGTCTTCACCCAATTAGCAAGGAGCCTGATACACCAGCTCCTACTTACTGAGAGCCGCTCATAGAGTGTCAACTCTCTAGCATGTCTGGCCTTCCCTATGTGGAGATGAACACAGTTCCATGGCCTAAGGAAGCTCTCAGCAGATAGTCATGGTGGATTAGGGATGGTGTTGGCTTCTTCAACACAAGCACACATTTTTGGACAAAAAGAATGAGTAGAGATGTGAAGTATTCATCAGTTCTGGGTCCTTTGATGACCAGCTAAAAAAAATTAGTGCAAGTTCCTAATGGGGCTCTCCAGTTGCCATGCTAATTTTGTGGATCCCAGCCCTATTATGAGGAGATGAAGTTTTTTTTTTTTTACTGACATCTTAAAGCTGTTCAGACAATTACTATATGGTCATTTTCCCTTACCAGAGATAGTGCAACCAGCCTTCCCTGGCACCAATTAACTAAAGGAAAAAAAAAAAAAATGAAGGAAAAATTGTAGTTTCCTGTACCACTTCATTGCTTTACTTAATTGACCTGTTTGAGTCTGTACCAGAACTGAATCTTGTTTGAGTGGCAAAGTTTAAAAATCAACGTAAATTTCAATTTCATGCAGGTTTCAACATAGAACATTTTATAGTTGTTGGTGGTGGGGGGTAGTGACAATGAACTGAGATGGAGAATGTATTTAGGAAAAGGAAACAAATTAGTTGCTTCATGTGCTGAAGTCTTTAATAATATGGTAATCTAAAGCTGAGTTATTATGAATTCTGAATAAGCATTGTCTGCTGTTTAAAATTTCCCATGGCTTACTGTCAAATATATTAAAATGGATTTGGAAAGTCTGTAAGCCTTCTAATCACGGATAAAATATATTATTTTACGGGACTCTAAATTTGTGGTAATTATGTGCCATTTAGTTAATCTCTCTACATTATTTACCAAGCATATTTTGTAGTCAAATACTTGAAGAATTGACAGGGTAACATTCAACAGCAACTATAAGCAGAAATGAGAGAGAGAGAGAGAGAGACATTAGGGGAAAAAAAGCATCAGAATGTAAAACTGATTTGTTTTCCTGTTGGTTGTTTATGGAGTATTCCATTCAATGAGTAAGATAGTTAACAGAGTCACCTGTGTTCTATTAAACACTCAGGTTTGGGTGTGTGTGAACACATGTTTAAAAAAAAAAAAACAGTCTTAGGAGCACAGTGACCCCAACACAAAAAGCAGATTTAATGAGACTAAGTATTAAGATTCCAGCTGAAGCACCCACATCACAGATACTGGTAAACAGCTGTGGCGTGTGAGGACAGTGCAGCTGCTTAGATATTCTGGAGCCGCTAAGTAATTGTTCACATTAAATAGCTTTTCTGAAGCTGCTTGGAATTGGAAGGGATTTATTTTGCCAAATCATTATTGATAGATATTGAGAATGATGTTGTAATGATGCATTTGGCCACCTAAATATTTCCAGATCATCCATGCTCACACATGGTAGCTGAAAATATCTTGATATTTATAAACTCTCGTGCCAGTGAACCCTCTGGTGGGAGCATTCAGAATGGCCCTGTAGCTTCCTGGGTATCCCAAGGGAAGGGAATTAAGACTTTGCCATTTTTGACTTACAGCTATAGAACATATAAGAAGATACAACTTGAAAAGGGGGACGTCTGGGCTGTTGGCATACAAAATTCCATTTTTTGTTTTGTTTGTGACATGAAGGTCCAATGTAGATCTTGGACAGACACAGTTCTAACCACACATCCTCAGCAGGAAATTTTTATACTAAAATTAATATATTACAACAGTATGATACATAGGTGGTCACTGTAAACTAGAACCTCAGTCACTGGATATGGTTCTCTTGCATTTTACAGAGCAAAGAATCACAAAGATAGGAAAGGAAATAAAATGCTTTCCTTTCCCCATATTTTAAGTTACTAAGTTAAAAGATGAATGCATAATAGCAAGTGTGTCATTCCCAGTGGGACTTCCCTCCTTCGTTGCCTACATGTTTCCTATATCCCATTCATTGCCTTGAAAACGGTTTGTTAGAGGCTGCTACCTTTCCATCTCTTTAAGGCAAGTACTTGGGATTCTCCTATCATGTGAGCTCACCAAGTCTCAGAAGGTTTTATTTATTTTAAAATACGGCTAATGATGCTGGGTAACATGAATATTACTCTGGAAACTTCCATTTTCTTCCTGATTCCCATGTGAGGACTACTTCATGTTATAGGGCATCTCTCTGAGAAGAAAAATAGCAAGATTAACTGCAGTAGACTGGAAACTCTTGGAGGGTGTAGTCTTACTCTACTTTGTATATCCCCAGGACCTAACACAATGATTTTTAAAAAACAGGTCTCATATGAGAAGTAAATTCTGTTGAAATGAATTGAAATACATGCACAGACAGGCAGCTTGCCTTGGTTTTCACTCTTAAATGTCTTAAACTTTAAACCAACCATGGGAGGTCAGGCGCTGGTATGGCTGAGTAGATGACTTTAGATATCTTAACATGCATTTGTAGTTCTATGAAGATGCATTTGGAATATAAACTCCCTGATTTTGATCTGGTAACCAAAATGCTAAAATACATTCTCTAAACAAGTGGAAACAATAAACACAAGATTATTTTGCTAGAAACGCTAACATACAAAGCATTTGAGGGCAGGGTGGGGAGGAGGACGCGTTTTCTGTTCTGAGGGAGGAGGTTAGTAGGAAATATCAATACCAGCATTTTGAATTGAGAGGCTTCTTGGCTTCAGAGTTGCCAAAATTCATCTTATTCTGTTTGTGAACCAATTCATCAAGGTATGTAGGGAAATGACAATCACATCTACTATACTGATGGAAAAACTAAGAGATACAGAATGTGTAGTTTTTGCAAAGTCACTCAGATATTGATGGTGATGAAATAGATATCTACCCTCTACTAACTCTGAGTTCAAGGTCTCTCCTCCCTAACCATATTAACACTGAATTTCCTGTTCTCCCCACTTCTATTCTAAAGTATGTTGGCACTCGAGGCATACTAGAAACATGCAGTCACATCTGAACTCCTTCACAGGTCAGATGAGCACATCTTGAAGAGGAAATATACAGTGAGTCTAAACATGTGCATCTCATTCAATTTGTATACATGATACCAAAGGAACTTTTCAAAGCTTACTCCTTCTGACTTCTGACAGTACATAAACCAGTCTTGTAAATAATGACTAGCCTGTACAGAGTGCTTTATACAAATGGGAGCAGATCCAGGGGATATGATAACTATATGTATGTGTATAACTGTGTCTGCTACTTATTATTATTTTTAACAACTCTGTTCACTCTCACCAGAGTAAATAGTAGAAATGACTGAATCCACTGGTCTTTTATTTTCTTTAGATATAACATAATTCTCCATAGGTGACAAACAAATGGTATTTTTACTGACAGATCTCAGCTGCTCTAAAAAGAAAAACACATTATTTCCTCTTATATTTATTATGCTTTAAAAAAAAAAAAAGACCTTTAGCAATAAGCACTACTTAGAGGGCAGAGTCAACGCATTAAAGATAATGTCAAATTATAGCTATGTCCATGAGAGGCCATATACATTAAAAGAGTAAAAGTTAGTATGGCCTAAAATAATCTAACTAGTTTTGTCTGATATATTTTATGAAAGGAGAGAATACACTACATTTTGAGTGCTCTGAGATACTAATAACATTGATCTTATAATAAATAATAATGAATATCTGAATGTATTCCAAAAAAGTGGAAATCGTACAGATGATATTCTTTAGTCAAAATTAATAAACCAGTGTATGAATAAATTAAGAAAACTATAAAACAAAAAGAACAAGGAGAGAATAAAAACTGAAACCACAGAATTTATAGAAAGTAAAATTTAAAAAGGTTTATATTCCAGCCTATGAGATATAGCTAAAGCAATGAAAAAATATAAAAATTTTATTTAAATAATAGAAAGTAAAAACAAATAAATTAAGCATCAATATCAATAAATTAGAAAGTGACCAACAATAAAAGCCTATAGAAAGTTGAAGAAATACTTTAATAAGGATGTAACAAAAATAAGTTAGTAAAGAGAAAAATAGTAAAAATAATAAATGTATTCACTTTTTTGAAAAATTTAAACAAAATAAAAATAGATTATACATTGAATTAAATATAAATAGGAAAAAAGCACACACACACATAAATAAGAAATGGGAATGGAGATATAAATATTGATACAAGGGATATTAGTAAACTAAAACATCTCAGCTTAAGTCTGTACAAATAGATTTGATACCCATATAAAATAAATGTATTTCTTAGCAAATATAAATTACTAAATCTACCCAAATAAGAGAATAAAATGAAAAGTCAAAGAAAGCAATAGTGAAAATTTATTCAAGTGCTCTTCTTAAAAGAGTACAAGCGTCAATGGTTTTATAGGTATATATTACTGAAACTTTAGGAATAGATAAATAAGTGTTATTTAAACTCATTGAAACATAGATGATAAGGGATATTTCAGTATTCTTTTAAAAGATAAAGTCGGTGTAATACTATTCCTAAAACTTGATAAATATGTTAAAAAAAAACACTAATAGACTAATCCCTCTTGTGAGTCTGCAAAAATTTCAAATAAAGTATAGAAACATATTAAAATACTTGATCATTAAAATATATTTCAAAACAAAAATACAATGATCTTTCAAAATCAGATCAATTAATGTATTTCACAGTTGTAGTCCAAAAAACAAGAAAGCCATTTCCATAAAAGTTGGAAAGGCGTTAAAAATTCAACAAGGCATTAAATTCCAACATTTATTACTAACTTAATGCATGTACTTACAGATTAAATACATTTCTATTCCAAAAATATACGATTTTTGGCATATTTAAAATCTTTTATGTAGATGGCATTAAACTGTGCATATCTTTTTGTAACTTTTGTTTTAGTTCCACGTTATATTTGTGGAACTAAATATATCAGCATATTGAACTATGTTGATACTCATAGCTTTAACTTAATTATTTCAAATGTAACTATGACAGTGTTGATTTATCCACTTTTTTATTGATAGACATTTAAGTTGATTCAGTATTTTTCTTTATAACAATGGTGCTGAAAACATGCCTTTACACGTCTTTTTACAAACAAATGTAAAAATTTCTCTAAGGTATATTCCCAAGACTTCAATTGATTGCTTGTAGTGTATGTACATCTTAATATTTACTAGAACTCACTAAATTGCTCTCCAAATCGGTGTTACAAACTTATGTTCCTATTAGCAGAGTGCAAAGCTCCACATCTTTCCCAAACCTCAGAATTGACAGATTCTAATTATTGTTTCTCTGTGATATGTGTGAAATGATATGCCATGGTTTTAGTTACATTTCCCTGATTCCCTGTTCCAGAGCATAGAAAAGGAAGAACCTCCCAATTTCTTTGCTGAAGCCCAGTATTATAAAGACAATGAAACTCAACAAAGATATTACATAAAACATAGAAACAAAGGTCAACTTTCCATATGAATAGAAGAATAGAATTAATAAATACAAAGTTATCAAAATAATTCAGAACACACTGACAGACAACATTTAAATAACTATGTATAGTTTTTTAAAAATTTTTTTGACATAGGAAAAGCTATATATATTTAATATATACAACTTGATAAACTTGAAGATAAGTATGCACCTGTGAAATCTTCCCCACAATCTATGCCATGAACTTATCCACCACCTCCAAAAGTTTCCTCTTGTCCTTGTATTTATTGTTATTATTATTTTGTTAAGGACATTTAACATAAAATCTAATGTCTTAGAAAAATTTTAACTCTACTACACAATACACCATTGTTAATTGTAGGCAATATGCTCTACAGTAAGTCTAGGATTTATTCATCTTGTATAACCAAAACTTCGTACTCGTTGACTAATACCTCCCCTTTGCCCCCTTCACTCCAGCCAGGCCTGGGCAACCACCATTCCATTCTCTGCTTCTATGAGTTTGAATATTTTGGATTCCTACTAAAAGTGGTATTATATAGTGTTTGTCCTTCTATCTATTTTATTAGTGTAATGTTTTCTAGATTTATCCATGTTGTTGCAAATAGCAGGTTTTCTTTTTTAAGGGTGAATAATATTCCAGTGAATGTATATACAATAGTTTGTTTATCCATTAATAGCCATGGACATGTAAGTTGCTTCCATGTCTTGGCAATTGTGAACAATGTTACAATGAACACGGGGGTGCATATAATCTTTTTGAGATCCTGATTCCAATTATTTTGGATATATACTGAGAAGCAAGATTGCTAGATCATATGATAGTTCTATTTTTTTATCTTTTTGAGGGACATCCATACTGTTTTCCATAGTGAGTGCACCGATATGCATTCTTAGCAATGATGTACAAAGTTTCCCTTTTCTCCAAATCCTCACCAACATTTGTTATCTTCTGTTATTTTGATAGGAACCAACCTAAAATGTATGAGGTGATATCTTGTGGTTTTGATTTGTATTTCCCTGATGATTAGAGACGTTGAGCACCTTTTTCTATATCTGTTGGTCATTTGTATATCTTCTTTAGAGAAATGTCTATTCAGTTACTTTGCCCATTTTAAAAATTGGGTTATTTGTTTTTACTATCGAGTTGTAGGAATTCCTTAAATATTTTAGATACTAACCCTTTATCAGATATATGGTTTGCAAATATTTTCTCCCTTTCCATAGGTTGCATTCTTATAAAGAATGGGAGGTATAAAAACTAGAAAAAAGATTAAAAACTGTCATCTCCTTCAGATGATATAATTATACACATGGGAAACCAAGTGAGGCAATTAAAAACACTAAAAACAGAATGATAATGTAGTTAGTTTCACCCAAAATTAATCTAAACATTCCACAGTTTTCTGATCACAAATGAACCTTATTATATAATATAACAGATACATAATTTATAATAACAAAAAGTATACTATCTAGAAATAAATTTGTGAAGAAATATACAATATATGTATATAAACTAGTAAAAGTGGAGTAATATATCCAGCACCAAATATTAAAACACATTATACAGTGACAGTAATTAAAAAAGTATAGTCCACTATGTACCAATGACAAAATTTAGAGATTAGAAAGGGAGTCAAATAAATGTTTTTTATTTATCTGTTAAAACTCTAGATTCAAGAGGATGATTTATTCAAAAGCAATATTGGAGTAACCCCTGAAACTCTTGGCAAAAATTTTATTCTTACAAAATAAATTACATATTCCACTTCTGTCATGAAAAAGTAATTTGGTCTGGTTATGTGTTTCTTCCAAAAATAACTTTAAAATTGAAATATATGATACATATATATATTTCAATATTTTTTATATATACTGGAAACCAAAGAGCAGAAAATATTAAAAGCAACCATGGAGACAAAAAGGTATATTACATTCAGGAGAACAGCAATATGAATGACAGCTGACTTCTTAGAAACCGTGCAGACCAGAAGAGAAGAGAATGACATCTTTAACTTGCTATAGAAACAGTCAATCCAGAATTCTATATTCAGCAGAAATATTTTTCAAAATTACGGATAAAGTAATAACCTCACTAATCTCTCTGAATTCTCTGGTATAAACTACACATGATTAAAAAAAAAAGCCCATTGCATAATCAACTGATGAGGTCTATGCTGCCAGAGGATTCTGCTTGTAAATGTATCAAGAAAACTATATTAACCTTTAAAATTAAGCTAAAACCAAAGCAGTAACTTTTGCCACTCTCTATCAGTCAATGTGCTGGATATGCTATTTTTCTCCAAACCCATTCTCCACCATTTTTCACCCTTCTGTCTGCCCTGAGATGTTGATCTTTACAGACGGCATCAACAGCCTCACTTTCCTTCCAGCTTTCAGTTGAGTTCAACCAGTGGAAGGTACCAGTAAGAGAGTGGGTTATGAGTTACCATGTCTGTATTCCTCCATCACAGACCAAGCTCCTTGATGTAGCCATCTCCTATAGCTATACCTCTCTTTCAGACTTCTGGTGATTTTTCCTATTCTGTCTTCCTCAGAAGAGTAAGAGTATAAACTCCCTGCTAGCAAAAGAGTACTTCACTGTCCTTTGTAGTTTTCTCTTAATACTGCTCATACCTTTGTCAACAGTATTTCTTTAAACTACCCTCAGTTATCCTATTTATTACATCACCTTTTTTTAAATATAAAAATCTGGAAGGATACTGTCAAGGTTCTTATTTGCAAATAACAGGAAGCAATGATGGAAGTTTGAAGCAAAATGGCAATTACTAAGCTCGCACCATCAGAGTGCTAGAAGGCCAGGGATACTGACTAGTGTAGTCTTCCATTAAAATTTATCCCTGAATAAACTAGTATTAATGTCTACAGGGTTCTTCTAAGATCCGTCATACTCTTTCTCACTCCCACTGTGTAACAGCAAGCCTAAATCCCTTGATGAAGGGAATCAACCAGCCTGTGTAGTACTGTACATTCTCCCATCATTTTTGTTGGGTTTTCCCTGGTTGAGAGAACCTGGCCAGGGGGCAGTCTCAGATTCATTTCAGTGGAATCTTTTTTTTTTTTTTTTTTTCTTATGGTGGAAGAGCTCTTTCTTGAGTATGGATATTTTTAAGCCAACAAAGTCCAGTAAAAAGAAAACAAATATTTTTTTTCTAGCATTGTAAGTACATCTTTATCTAGAATAATGAGAAATGCATTCTCTTCTATGCTTGTGTTCTGCCTTTGAGAGAAATAGTACCCAATGTCTTGTGTCTTTCACCGTGATTTCTTTGGTCAGAGCCTATGGAGTATCAGATATTATTATGGTAAGTTATGAGATTTCATGGAAAATTATGTTGACAGAAGAATGGCAGGCACAAAAGGGATAACCAATTTTCAAAATTTGTCTGTTCTGGTGAAGACAAACTCTTCAACTCTCCAAGATGGAAAGGGCATAATACAATACCCTTTCCACTATGGCCCAAGGGTACAATATTCTTTGAGTAATCTGGTGTTGGTTGCTGCAATTGCAAAATCAGGCATTCAAGTAGGCTGGGCCCATCAAAAACAACTAAGATGTTCTGTCCAACTCTTTCTGCTTGAGAGTCATCCAGTGACTAGGTTCTTTAGGATAACAAGAGGCAGTGTTCTAGAACCTTTAGGTTCCTCTGATTCTTGTGAGATAAAGGCAACTTCAGGATCTGAGAATGGGATTTAGAAAAAGCTGTGTCATAAATGCAAAACAAGACAAAATCAACATAGAGAAGAGGCTGAACCTGGCCTTCCTTAGAAGAAATTCACATAGAATACTTTTTTCTTATTCATTTAAGAAAGATTAGAGATTAGTCACAAGGGCACTAAAGTAACAGTTAAATATGTTGTTGATGGATATTTATTTTAAAATCCTGTACCCGTCGTCAGCTATACGATCTTGGTACTGTAGCCTTTCCCAATCTCCGTTTTATTATTAGTGAATGGGCAAAACTGCAATTCCTGCCTTATAAGATGGTTATGAGATACTTAATATAGTTTCTATAAAATTCTTAACACAGGGCATGGTACATTCTAAGGGTTCAATAATGGTGACTATTGTTTTTCAGAAACTATAAGTTCTCTGAAAAATAAATTAAAACTGAAGTTTCCATAACTTAAATTTAAAAAAATAACACATTGATAGAATAAGGATGGTTGATGTATAATCCAGGAAAAAAACCAAAAACAACAAACTCTGAAGGAGTAAATTCTCCAGATTCAAAGATGAGAAGCATTCTATTTATTTGCTCTAAGATTTCTGGTTATTGGAGATGTATATTTCATCACTGGGCACACCAGTTTTTTCCATAGTTAGGATAAAATTTCTCTAAATATTTAAATGTTTCTCATTATTCTACACAATATTCCACAGGTCACAACTTTTAATTTGAAATCCCCCAGTATCTGAAAACTGAATTCTCATTCCCTCCTTCCCTTCCCTTTCTCCCCTTGGTAATTTTTCAGGAAATTTGTTTGTTTGTAAAATCTGAACTGTGTTTATGTGAAACTCTTTCTACTCATCATCCCTCCCCAACTCCACCCCTGCCACAGAACTCATTGGGGATGCTGAATAAGCTACACAAAAAGTACTAAATCACCATTCAAAAACCCTAAAAATTCTAAATTCCAAAACACATCTGGTACCAGTGGATCGGGACAAAGCTGTGTAGACTCACCTACTTTTTTAGGTGCCATGACACTGGAATTGGATTATCCTTAAAAATGGCTAAAATTATTTTAGATCCTGGAAAAGTAAGGATTCTGTTTAAACAGTGGGTCATATTCCCTGAACAACTGATAAATTCTCATTTCTGGTTCTGCCAAGCTGATAGCCCTCACTTCAGGCTTTGCCCCACTCAGGAACTTTCCACATTGGCTATTCCTATTTGACTGAGTTCCACTCTTCATTGAGTCTGTATATCCAGCCTTTACCCCAGAGACATTCTCCTCATGATTCTCCACCTCACCCAACAGCAAGGTGGTAGCAGCAGTACCAGGGACTTCTGTAACAATTGACTAAATGACTCTCCAGATGGGGTGCTGTCACTGATACCCTAGCACTGCATCTGCAACAAGCTCACTTTGGTTTTCTGTGCCAGCTTTCTTCATTTCCTCTTTACTTAGAAAGCTAGACTACTTACTTAAGTAGGATTTCTAGAATTCTGAAATGTAGCCCTGTAAAATTAAATCTTCAGATTGGTTCTTCAGTGAAATTGAAAACTCATATGTGCGCTTGCATATCCCTTAGCCAAAAATGAAGTTTAATAGTTCCTTTCAGATGGATGGGCAATGAATGAAGAGATAAGTCAATTAAAATCATAACTGTAGTAATGAAAATAATCATGGTGCTCGGAATATCGGCTTCAGTAGTAGTGACAGTAATTACAACTGCTGTGGCCACCTCCACACTGGTTACCATGTTCTC
Source organism: Physeter macrocephalus (assembly GCF_002837175.3). Taxonomy (NCBI): domain Eukaryota; kingdom Metazoa; phylum Chordata; class Mammalia; order Artiodactyla; family Physeteridae; genus Physeter; species Physeter macrocephalus. The sequence goes on from NC_041233.1 coordinate 61,123,548, forward strand.
AGCTTGTATGTATGTGCCAGATACCGTGCAAGGTGCTTCACAGATATTATCCCTGACCCTGTTACATAAACAATTAGGCCCATTTTACTTATGGGAAAATGGTGTTTTCAGAGTACAAGTAAATTTTCCAAGTTCATGTGGCCATTAGATAATGAAGCCATGTTCTGAAGATGGGTATATGAGAATAAAGCTGGTACTCACCCTGCCATTTTATTTTGTTCTAGCTTGTCTTATGTAACTTTGACTTTGGTTATGGGACTTTATAAATTATTTTTTCATGCTTTCTTGTCTCCATTCCCCCACCTGTGGAGTAAGCCTCTCAGCACTTCTATTTTCTTCGCACTGCTCCTCTGTCCATTGAGCTTCTAAGCACAGGGTTCTGAACACAGCAGTTGTTAAATAAATATTTGTTAACAAACTGTCCCTTTTTTATTCATGTAAAACATTACCCACAGCGTTCACTACTCTGCCAATTACCTTGTTTCAAGTCTCAAAGTCACTCCATAAATTAAAGCTTGACATGGGGCTGACACAGTCTACCAAAGCTTTGTTCATTTTCCCAACTAAAAATGGTGAAAAGCACCAGTGAAGTTCTTAAGGAAAAAAAAGAAAACAAAGAAAATGATTTGGGGCTAAGTAGGTAAACACAAAACTCAAAGCTTATGGTAGTCTAGCTAAAGAAAGGAAAGAAAAACAAGCAAATAAGTAAAAGGTTTGTAAATGAAAATATGCAATGAGGTATTAAAACAGTTTGACATTTCTCCAAGTGAAAACACTGCTGGTCTATTATACCAAAGGAAGAAGGTAAATACGTATTTTCTTCATTTCTAGTTTTTAGCTAATGCCGAGAAATGAAATTATATTTGCTGAAGAACCCAGAGACTGCTGGCAATATTTTCACTTGGGTTATTTTTTAAAAAAGAAGAGATTTTACCCCAGCCATGGCTCTTTTTAGAAAACTGCAGCTTTTAAAATTAAAGTTCAACAGATGATTTTAAAGTTTGAAATTAATTTTTAAAGTTATGTAATTTTTAGTGGCTTGTTGACTGATATTTCCCACTCAGGATGAGAGATTAAGGAAAGGTGTCACAAGAAAAATTATAAATGACACTCTGGAACAGCCAACTTTGATCAAAAAGAAATAAGAGAGAGAAAAATCTGCTTTGGTCTGTCTGTACAGCTTGATCAACACACTGGTCCCAGGTAGCTGGGGCGTGTAAGTCAGACTTGAGGCTGGCAGTTGGTTCATCAGTCCCAGTCTCTTCAAAATTAAGGCCAGCTCTTTAATAAGTCCCACTCTAATCCTGTCATTATTCAACTCTCTTCCAAACAATATAAGGTAAGATAAAGAGCTAGAAAGCGAAAGAGCTGCGCAAGAAAAAATTTTGTATCTAAGCAACAAATATCCAATGAAAATAATTCTTTCACACTGAATCCTAGGTCTTTATTTGAACATACAAAAGCACAAATAAAAAACCTTACTCCTCAGCACGATTACCTGGTCTCTCTCTCTCACTTGGAGAAGTAGCAAATGGTAATAATGAAGCCAAAAACTACTTTTTTTGAAGTTAGAAGAAAGTTGCACTCTTGTGGTATATAATCCTCTGTGAATTGACTAAAACACAGAATGAAACACCATTTGAAAACATTATGAAGTTTGAGAGCCATTATCTGTGTGTGAGTCTGTAAGATGTGAACATTTAATAAAATAAGGCACATACATTTAATAGGATAACCATGAAATATAGAAGTTTAGAGAAGTTTATATATAGAAATATAAAGAAACAACAGAACATGAATACTTACATACCAGATGCCCTGCCAGGTACATTTTTGAACCTTGAGTGTGGCCTAGGTGATGTGTCTTAGACCAGTGATTCACAACAGTGGCAATTTCCCACTGTCTACCCCCTCCCATCCCAGGAACATTTTTGGCTGTCAAAACTGGAAGGAGGGCAGGGATTGTGTGTCACTGGCATCTAATGAGTAGAGACCAGGGATATTTCTAAGTGTCCTACAATGCATGGGGCAACTCCCCAAATTAAAGAATTATACAGCTCCCAAATATCAAGAGTTATGAGGTTGCAAAACCTTGGTTTAGACAAAATTCCAAATAGGCTGGGGAAAATAAGAGAAAACCATTGCAATGAGGCTTGCTTCACCTTCTACTCTCCAGCTCCTTTGTAAAATAAATAAGAAAACTGTGTCAAGACACCAGAGGCTAACAGATCTAGAGCCAGAAAAATTCAAGTCCTGTAGGTGCCCCAGATGAATTCAGGGCATGTGTAGCTCAACCTAGATGAATCTTTCCTAATCAGCCAGGGAGTTAGGAAATGTCCAAAATCACCTTTCCTCAGAAGCTCTGCAGTCCTCTCGAACCTCTGACTTCTAAGCTCCTGTAGAAAACAGCATCTCTGAAATCCTTGAACTACATGATTTATTTTGCTTATTTAGTTGACCATCCACATACCCAAGATCAGGGCATTTCTCATCTCATTTGAAAGTATATAAGGAGCATTGCCCAAGCTACCACCAGTGCTGACTGTCTATTTCCATCCCAGACCCACTGCATGGGGAGATGAGAAGCAGTGGGTAGCTACAGAGGGGAAAGCACCACAGTGAGTGCTGGGGCATGGTTAATTACTCTGTTGTGGCGTGTTCTCTCTAGCTGAGTCCCAGTGCCACAACAAGCCATTATTTTCAGCAGAAATAATGAAAATAATTCATCTGAAATTAATTAATTCATCTGAAATCCTGACTCAAGCTGCCTCTTCAGTATAGAGCAATTAGCTGATGCCCTTTGCTGCTGACAGGGTATGAATGTGTTCTGTTAGGTGGTGGGTGTCATCCTCTGTATATCACACAGCAGTAAGCTCAGTGTCCTTGCCCAACCTCTGTCAGATCCAGCACTGAGCTCAAATAAAGTTAATCTCTCCAATGGCAAGAGTAGAGAAGAGGAAGAGAAAAATGTTGGAATAGATAGTTCCTAAGATGGATTTCCATCTTTTTACACTGTCATTGCACAAAACACCATAAGAAAACTGTGTCATGACCTCAAGTGGAGTTTTATATTCCACTAAATTTCTTGCCTAGATCTAAGGAGTTGAGAAATTGATTAGAGCAGGTCCTGGGCAAGCTAAGATCCAAAGTTAAGGAAAGTGTCGCTGTCTATTACTGGAAATGTAAGGAACAAGGTGAGAACAAGTGCAGCAGTAAGTTGAAGTTATATGACTTTATGGTAGTGCTTCTCAAACTTTGGTGCACTTTAGAATCACCCAAGGAACTTTTATAAACACTGAACGCCCAGGACCGGCCATGGGGATTTTGATTTAATTGATCTGGGATGAGACCCAATTATCTGTGTTGTTCAAATGTTTCCCAGATGATTCCAATGTGCAACTAGACTTGAGGATCCCTGGAACAGTGTGGGCCCTGGCAAGGAGCAAGGGCATCACCTTGGAACTTGTTAGAAAAAATTATTGGGTTCCACCCCACACCTGCTGAATCAGAAACTCTATGGGTTGGATTCAGCAATCTGTGTCTTACCAAACTCATCAGGTCATCCTGATGTGCACTAAAGAACTGCATATTAGAACATTGAGTTGCTTTGTTTCCTTGACTTTCTCTACCCTCCTGGTTAGGTATATTGGTCCTGGAGGTGTCCTAGCCTTGGCACTCTTTTTTTGTTTTGTTTTGTTTGTCTTCAAAAGAAATTATTGGAGTATAGTTGATTTACAATGTTTTGTTAGTTTCAGGTATACAGCAAAGTGATTCAGTTATACATATATTCATTCTTTTCCAGATTCTTTTCCCATATAGGTTATTACAGAATATCGAGTAGAGTTTCCTGTGCTATACAGTAGGTCCTTACTGATTATCTATTTTATATATAGTAGTGTGTATATGTTAATCCCAAACTCCTAATTTATCCTTCCCCCCATATTTCCCCTCTGATAACCACATGTTTGTTTTCAAAATCTGTGAGTCTGTTTCTGTTTTGTGAATAAGTTCATTTATATCATATTAAAAGTAAGATTCCACATATGAGTGATAGCATATGATATTTGTCTTTGTCTGAATTCCTTCACTCAGTATGATAATCTCTAGGTCCATCGATGTTGCTGCAAATGACATTATTTTGTGTTTTTTTAATGGCTAAATAATATTCCAATGTATATATGTACCCCATCTTCTTTATCCATTCGTCTGTCGATGGACATTTAGGTTGCTTCCATGTCTTGGCTATTGTAAATAGCGCTGTAATGAACACTGGGGTGCAGGTATCTTTTGGAATTATAGTTTTCTCCAGGTATATGCCCAGGAGTGGGACTGCTGATTCATCTGCTAGTTCTAGTTTTAGTTTTTTAAGGAATCTCCATACTGTTCTCCATAGTGGTTGTATTGGCACTGTATTTTAAAGCTCCCCAGAGTTGAAACATATTTCTCTAACCTTTACAACTGGGACCATGTCAACTCTATATGTTAATCCTGGTCTCATATTTGAGCCAATACCATCCCTAGATCCAGCTTAAAATGAATAGTAATGATAATAGATAGTTACTGAATATTAAAATTGCAAGGGCTCCTTGCTTTCAAGTGATAGCTTTATCCCAGCTATATACAAAGGTCTCATCAACTTCATCCTCCACTTTTCCTTAACGGGAGTTGCTTGGAAGGAGACACAATTCTTTCAGATAGAAAGATTATTATTTAGCTATTCAGTAGGGGTCAGGGATCCTCTCTTATTTGGAGGGGCCTGGAAGTTATAGCTACCCTACTCTTCTTGATCCACAGATAAAAAAAAAATAACGAACAAGATAGATTACCCACAACACCATGTGTTGTGGCTGACTGGAAGGAAAACAGCATGAGATTTGGGTGTTGAGGGAACTTTCCTGAAAAGTAGAACATCATAAAATGAGAACTGAGTAAAAATGTCTCCTTTTCTACTCAATGAGGATTATTAAAATAATGCCAGAGGCTGTCGGCACTGGACAAAAACTTGAGACTCACCAGGAGAGTTTTAACTGCAAGGATTAAAAGACACGTGTTTCCTGTTGTTGGCTGGGGGTCAGTGAGGTGGAGCTAGGAAGGCATATCGTCCCAGGCTCTAAATTTTAGAAAGCAGGAGTAGGCAGAAATGCTGGTGATTGGCCTGCGTTGAGTAATGAGAACTGCACTCTTTAAGAAGAGAATATTTCCCCTCTGGCTTCCTTGTAGAATAGATGTGAAGCTCCAGGAATCAGTGACTGCATCCTAGGAAGGGTCCTAATTATTGCTGTGAGAGTCAGTGCAGTCATGATGGTTCTGTCGGGAAGTATAGGTAGAACACATTGTGTGTTTGTTACTCCGCACGTGCCACCAGATTACAGAAGTCTCATTTCTGACGGCAGATTAAATAAAAATTAAAACAAAACAATCTATGAGTTTGCTGCCTGGCATTAAACTTTTATGAAAACAGATGGGTGAGCATAATCTCTCAGAGGAACTCATCCAAGCTGGGGCACTTTCTTCAAGCTGCAGGTGTAGACATTTTGAGAGCCCCCGGGTGTCCTTTTGAAGAACAGAAGCAAAAGCAAAAACTAAGGGAGAGAATTGTACCGTATATGGTTCCCTGAACGAGGTATTTGCAACTGTTCTAACGATGAATGAAGAGAAAGAGAATCCGTTTATATTTCCATGTTACATGGGTGGAACATGAAGATTCATGTCTATTTGATTGATTCTTCATATCAGTCAATAAGTTTTAACTGTGCTTTAAACTTTCTTGTACATGTAAAGCTTATGTGCCACCTATCTGAACAGTCCCCCAATTATAAGGGGCCATCAAAGAAGGAAGGGAATTCTAGTAGATTAGGCACGGTTTTATAGATTATGGACTCTTCAAACAGAAAAACATCTCTTTGACTCCTGCCTTTATAATTTATTAGCTTTGCTACCTTGGGTGATATTCAACTTTCTGTTAGTTTCCTCATCTACCAAGTTGGACTGTTTTAAGACTTAAGTAAGCTAATACCTGTAAAACAATAAGCTCCATGGCTATTATATAAATGTGTAAATGTTGTTGATGGTAATGAAAATTTGGGGGGAAGAGATTAAATTACAGCTTTCAAATCCTTAAGCACTTACCAGGAATTATGATAATAATCTGTTTTATTTACATTACTATAAATGACACATCTACTGAGAATACAGTAATCTAAGTCAGCACAATATTTAATATTTTAATATTTTATATTTTAATAGTTGTACTTTCAGGAACTTTGATATGTTGCAGGTCTGGTTAAATTATCTGAAACTTGAACCTAAAAATTTGAACGCTGATCTAACAGTTAATCCAAAATATGTACAGAGAACACTTTGCGGAGGAAAAAGACACAAGCTCACTTTTGGAATAACATTTCACTCTCTTCTCTACATAAGTTAAATTACTTCCTGGAATCTGTTTTTAATGTGTCATTCTGATTTTCTTGTTGCTGCTTGTATTAAGTAATGTGTTACTCCCACACATTCATGGCCTTTGAAAAGGAAGTACATATTAACTACTATTCTAAACTGTACCCTTGCAGACACCCTAAAAGTCGCTGTTGTTTCTAATTAATTCAGTCCAAGTTTATTGAAGTCATACAAATTTGCAATGTCCTGGGATGTAAAAGGATGGTAGGACATGGTCCCTTTCCTAAAGAAATGTATTTACTAAGATACATATAATACAAGGCAGAATAGGATCAGAACTATAGATGTAGAGAGAGCACTGGAAATTAAAAGAAGGACAAATGGCTTCAACCTGGTAAGATTAAAAATTACAAAATGAAAGATAAGGAGTTTTAAGGGGCTTTGAAAGAAGAGTGTGGATTATTCTAAGTGATGCAGAGGAGGAATATATAGGAAATTCTCACATCGGGAAGAGCAAAGGTATGGAAGTGGGAGAGAACAATCATGAATTCTAATAAAACATTCTAGTTTGCTGGAGATAGAGGTTACATTTCAGACCATCGAAGTTGGGATTAGATTATAAAAAAATACAGCAAAACAGTGTTCACCAAAAGCCAGCAAGTGATGAGAAAACTTAAAGATGTAAGTTGGAGAATGATCAGTTTCACTTTAAGAAGATGATGCTGGAATCTACAGATAGGATGTCTTAGTGTCAGATGCATGGTATTTCAGGCAAGAGGTGATGGGGTCAAAGCTAAGGGAATAATATGGAGGTAGAGACATAGAGAAGGACAAAAAGCCCTATGTTTTGGTGATTGAGAGATGATTCAGAGAGAAGAGAGTGGGTGAGAAATAAGACAACTTCCAAGTTTCATTAATGACCTTTTCTTCCCCACTCATCCTTTTGGTCAGGAACTGGAGGTTATGTGAATAAGGGAAGATACATGTAAAAGTCCTTCTGGGTACATTCAGGAATGCTTAGCAGAAACTGGTTGAAAAGATGTGAATTTCAGGGAGGAGTTGGCAGCACTACAGATCTATTTATACATTTAGGGTTTCTCAACAGACAGAGGAGAGTTGAAGCCAGAAAGGATTCATCACCAAAGGATAGTGTATTGGGCTATCTTTCTTATAGGTTTTGGAAACACAAGGCTCTCAAGATAAAGGTCTAGTAAATAGTGTTCAATGCTGAAGAGTGAGGGAAGACATTAAGGTAACAGAAAATACATGTAAAAATAATGACACTATAATAGTGCTACAAATCAAGAAAGGCAGCCAGCAGCAGATCATTTACTTTGAGTAAATATTGGAAGATAGGGAGAAGATGAAGTCAGATTGAAAGGTGAAATGAAGCAGGGGGGAACTCACAGTCACCTGGTGAGATGCTAAACTTCAAGTCGGTGAACGTACAGAGCAGAAGTGGGCCTTGGGCAAGAAGTGTGTTCACGCACATGGGAATCTGGCCCCTTGACAGAAATCTTTAGTGTTCCTTGCCAAAGAAAAGCGTGTGATCTTTCTGGACAAGAGTCCAAGTGTGGGTGACAAGGTCTGACACAGCACATAATCCAGACGTTATATAAGGCCATGGTGAGGGAGAGGGTTGGTAACTCCACCATCCAGAGTGAAGTATTACTTAGTCTAGAAATTGTGGGCATCTGCCTGCCTTTCTTTTCCACACCAAGCATCCTGCAGAGAAGACTGGCTGTGGTCCTGTCCAGTTATAAAAAGGCAATTTGACTTCTGATTCATTTAACGAAATCTCAAATCAGCTGAGGCAAAGTAACAGATAAAGAATGAGGGGTGGATGAAGAAGATGGAGGGAGAATGAAGATAAGGTGATAGCACTGTGGAAAAAGGGAGGGAAAGGTAGAGACTGAGGGGAAGGTGGATGGAATATTCGAGAAGCGGTCACAGTATGGTTGTGCTCATGCTTTGGCATGCATCAGAATCACCTGCACGGGTTGCTGAAACAGCTAACGCTGGGCTCCACCCCCAGAGTACTTGATTCAGTGGGTCTGAGTTAGGACCTGAGCATGTGCTTTCCTAACAAGTTCTTAGACGATGCTGACCCAAGGGCAAGTTTTGAGAAACAAGGGTCTAGGAAGTTGGGAAGTTTTAGCTTGGGGGAGATCACTGTGAGCCAGAAGTAGGGGAGGCTGATTTAATAGGCCTGAATTTAAGGAACTGGTAAAAAGGTGGTCAGAGGGGCAAAGCGGCTGGTAAAGAGTAAGGACTGGGCAGCCCTTGAACATTGTATGTATTTTCTATTGCTGCTATAACAAATTACCAAAACTTAGTGGATTAAAAATGACACAAATTATACCCTTATGGATCTGGATGTCAGAGATCCAAAATCAGTTTCACTGGGCTAAAATCAAGGTGTCAGCAGGACTGGCTCCTTCTAGAGAGTTTGAAGGGAGAATCCATTTTCTTGCCTTCTTTAGCATCTAGTGACCAGCTAGAAGTATTCCTTGGCTTGTGGCCCCTACTTCCATCTCAAAATGTATCACTTTAATCTCTGCTTCCATCATTACATACCCTTCTCCTCTGAATCTGACTCCATCTGTTCTGCGATGATTACTCTGGACTCACCTGGATAATCAAGGATTATCTCCCCATCGCAAGATCCTTAACTCAATGACATCAGCAAAGTTCCGTTTACCCAGTCGGGTAATGTTCACAGGTTCCAAGGATTAGGATGTGGACATATTTGGTGGGGGGCATTATTCAGCCTGCCAAAAAAACTGTTCAATAAAATGGTCTTTCCTTTGTGCAGCCCTCTGGGTCTACACTACCACCCTGAACTGAGATGTGAAACAAAATCACATCAATCTCTAAACATCCAGAAGTCATCTAGCTCTCTCCCCACCTTACCTCAAGGCATGTTTGTTCTTAAATTATCAAAGTACCTCTTCTATGTTTCAAAGTAGCAGTATCCATACACTATTCAGGTGATTCCAAATACAATGCAACTTAAAACCAGACCTCATCTAACTGAAACACTCACTTTTAACTTTATTTATGTATTTCTTTATTTTTGGCTACGTTGGGTCTTCGTTGCTGCACGCGGGCTTTCTCTAGTTGCAGCAGTGGGGGCTAACTTCGTTGCGGTGCGCAGACTTCTCATTGCAGTGGCTTCTCTTGTTGCAGAACATGGGCTCGAGGCATGTGGGCTCAGTCGTTGTGGCGTATAGGCTTAGCTGCTCCGCGTTATGTGAGATCTTCCTGGACCAGGGCTCGACTCCGTGTCCCCTGCATTGGCAGATGGATTCTTAAACACTATGCCACCAGGGAAGTCCTGAAACGCTCACCTTAGACAAAAGTCTTCCTTCTCTAAATAAAGAGTAAATGATAAAACAAGCAAGTAACCCTTTTTGGTGGGCTTTATTAATAACTTTCAGGGCCCAGTTCAAAAACAGCTATCTCTGCTATACCTACATTTAATGAAAATGAAAAGGACATGCCCAGAAGAGAATACTTAAGTGTTTGAAAAGTCCTCATATATCATTATTGAACTTATTAAGGTAAGAGTAAGGAACTCACCCAATTGTCAGCAAATCTTCTGCTTTTTGGATCATTATTTTCTGGAAAGTTTGTCTCATGTACACATCAAACTGACTTCCCTTATTCCAGGTAAGGAACTGGCCATGAGATACTTGTATGCTGTTTATTCTTCCCTTCTCCATATGTCATACCCACTTCCTAACATTCTAGGTAACAGATCCTTTCTGTCCAATCCTGCTATTTTGAGTTTGCTCTCTCTTAAAGAAGACATAAGAGTACCTGGATAAATGTTTTGTATAACATAATCCCATATGTAAAACATCTGACCCCTATACTCTGTCAGATGGTAAAATATGGCTGCTCATGAGAGGCTATGTCATACAATGGTTAGGAATGAGAGCTCTGTAGTGCCATACTGTCTAATTTGAATTCTCACTCAGTCCCTTGCAAGCAATGCCATTTTAGACAAGTGATAACTTTACTTTTTTGGGCCTCACTTCCTCTTATGTAAAATAGAGATAGTCACCACAGTTACTTCATAGAGTTGTTGCAGAGATCAAATGAGATGAATCCTAAAAACTGGCATATAGCAGATGCTCAAGAAATATCGACTCCTTGAATTTTAAAGCTGAGATTGATATATTTTGAACATCTTTAGACCTCCATAACTGGTGCAATGTGTTAATTAGTAGCTTACCCCGTGATCATAACCATAACACTAGAGTAACTGCAGTCATCAATTCATTTCACCAAAGAGCACATTACACATTTTAAAACATTGTTAAGATTCCCCAAAACAAGTTACAGATAGTTGCCATCATTTAAAATGATGTGATGAGTTCACAACATATCTCTGTGTATTTTCAGAATGACAAAATACAGCCTTTGTAAAATAATACAAAATCCTTAATTGCTTCTCCTCACATATAAAAAGCAAGCGTATACTTCAATCTCCTACATGAGAAATATATTTCACCGCAACAGTATAAAGACACAGCAAATCTAGTAGGGGAAATTAGTATTTAAATAGTAGCTGTCATCCAAAACTATGAGAGCATACCACAATTCCTTGATGTTTTTTATTATCTTTAAATTATGACAATATTTTATTGCTTAAAATGAATCTTTTAAAAGACTGGCCTCTCTCAGTAAAATCAAGAGAAGGAAATAATCAGATATGATTTTCTCCACTTTCCAAACAAGAAAATTGAAGACACGGTGAAGTTATCCAACCCAAACGGGATCAAAACTTTTCATCGTATAGCAATGCACCCTTAAAACTAGGAAATAGGTATGATCAATGTAAACACAGTGAAAAATGTATTTGAATGATGAATTTTATGAATTTCCTTGCTCTCAATTTGTTTGTAGATAAATATAACCTCTTTGTTAAGGCTTATGGCAAGGTTCGCCTCTACCTTTCCAGTTTAAGTTCAAGCGGTCAGCGAAGGGATTTATCTAGACTTTCATTGCCTGCAGTTTAAGAGGTGGGGAAAATAAAAGAAGTATTTGATGTTGTCTGAGTCCATTTCTTGATGTCTACTAAATTCCCCAGTGGCCTGACATCTTAAATTACCATCACCCCTAACTTGGTTTTCTAAAGTTGAACTAATGTGGAATCAAAAGAAAACTGAAGTGTTTCCCAATTAATACCAGAAACCCATGCTATATTTTGGGGAGGAAAACCTTACATTATAAAACTACTGTGCCTGTCTGTCAAGTTGATTGGTAAGTAGTTTTATAAGGTGAGGTTTTTCTCCCAAACATGTTACATGGATTCCTGGTGTTAGTTAATTGGGAAACACTTACTGCAGTTTTCCTGTGATTCCAGATTAGCTCAATTTCAGAAAATACCAAAACTCGGGGCTTTGTAATCTGACATCACTGTATTGTCTCCTCCCTAATCCCATTCCCCTTATTTCCTTGAATTAGTATTTAAGGGCTCCCATATGAATCTGTGCCCCTCGTATTATAGAAGAATGACAGACGCACAAACTGAACATCGTAAATGTAAGTAGCTCAGTGTGTTACCCCACCCAGGGGCATGTGCACTTTATAGAGAATCAACAGAGCATGGTGCTTATCCTAAAGTTATGAATGAGAGAGGAGAGAATTTAGACATCAGGTTCAGGACAAAGTGGAGTAGTAAAAAATTCAGCGGACTCAGATTCAGACCCTAGGTCTACCTAGCCCTAGTTTATCTCCTACTAGCTGTGTGCCTTGGCAAAGTCACTTAATTCTCATGATCTTTAGATTTCAATTCTGAAAAAAGCCTCATCTTTTGTTCCATCCTATGTCCTTAATCCTTTTATACAAATATAAATGTAAGTATTTCTAGCATTTAATATATGTTTATAAATAACTATTATAGATATAAATGTACTTTTAAGTACTCATGACTATCTAGTGTTATCCCTATATGCTAGTCGAGAAATGTACTCAACATCCTGTGCTAGTCACCTTATACCAGACAAAAAGATGAGATGAGTATTTCATACTTTCACAGAGCTTACAACCTTGGAGACAAGAGATTGGCAAAGGAGGCTTTGCCAATAAGAAGGGAGGAGATGTATATATGCTAGAAGAAGAATTCAAGGTAAGAGTTGAGGATCAAAATTAAGTTATCATAGATTCATGGCTGGTAGGAGGGAGTGCATTCTAGGTAGGCAAAGAATGTACACAAGGGTACTGAGACTGTAGTGAGACTGAAACATTCAGGGGATGATGAGGAGACAAAACAGATTGGGGCACAGAGCATGCACACTGAATCATGTAGAAATCAAAATTATATAGGTGGGATGTAAGGAAAGATCAGGAAATCTTCAAGGCCAGGAAGTCATGCTTGCACTTGATGCTATAGGCAATCAGGTGGTGACTATTACTGTTAGAGCAATGTTGAGATAGCTAGCCCACTTAGGCAACAACCCAGGTATGAAGTGATGTAGACCCACTTGATACCATGATACCACCTGTGGTTCTCCAGGAAGAACCTGTGGCTCTCCAGGAAGCTTTCACATAGCAAGTAGACTTTTTCTGGGAGAGAATTGGCCTTTTTGTGATTTTAAATAGGATAAGTGCAGATTGTGTTTATTATCATTGCTGATTGTCTTCTTGGACAGTCATAGTTGTTTCCAACATTCCTTTTCAACGTCCCACTGGTACTTTCCCCATAATGGGGTTGATTGGTAGATGTTTTAGTGCAGGTGGCCCAGAAGCAGATTCTGAGACTATGATTGATAGTCAAGCTATTCATTAGAGAAGTGCTCCCTGGGAAAACCAGTAAATGAGTGGAGGAACAAAGACAAGGAAAGGGAAGAAGCCAAGCAAGGAAGTGACTTCAGGCAAGGCAGCAGCCTCAGTTGGATCTTGTGGAGGAACTCTGGGGTGTGAATTACACCTGAGTTTATCCTGAGTTCATCAAGGCAAGAGAGATGGGTTTTCATTCCCTTGTACTGATTAGTCACTGGCTAGGAAACGCTTGGGGGAGGGAATAAGAAAACAAACTTCCAGGCACTTCTAGCTCTCTGTGCTGGCAGGTGAAGCAGCCCTCCTCTGCAAAGGAACTAGAAATAGGACTCAAAGCAACACAGAAGCCAGGGGATGGATGCCCAGAAAAGGTATGAGGGGATCTGGAATGAGAACCGGCAGTAAATGTTTCACACTGGGGCTGGGGGTGCGGGGTGGGTGGTGGGAGTTACTGGTTGTATAGTAATATTATTTTTTGCCCTCCTTTCATACTGTCCTGAACTTGCAATTTCATCACTATTATTTCCTCCCACCTGAGAATCTGAAACATAGAATTTGGAGGGTCCAGATTTCCAAGATACAAACTGTTCCTTTCACCTCTCCAGCAAGAAGTGTTCAAATTTAATCCTGCATCACAGAAAATAATGAGGTGTTTAAAGCCTATAAATTACATTTGTCAGCAGCAGAGGAAACAAATGGAGTTTCTGGTTCTCTGGTGGCAATGATGAATGGCAACATTGAGCTTTTGCCATAAGAAACTCACGTGGACCTAGTAGCTTGTTTACTGACTCTTAACGAAAAACTATTAATCCAAACTGTTTTAGATGGTGGTGGCCAAGCTCTGTGTATAATGAGGATGTGTGTCGGGGGGTATCCTACTGGATTGGGAAGTTTTATATCGCTGACATCCGTCTGATGACAAGAGAAAATGCTGCCCGTGCACCAATTTAGAGTAGAATATGTGGCAAAAGTATACGGATTAGACAACTCATTAACTAAGATTTATACGATGCTAGCAGGTATTAATAGGGTTGACAGTATCTGGGCAGGACATCGATTTCTGGCTAACATTCATGATGTAAATCCCTCAGATTCTGACTCCACAGGGTGGTTTAGTGGCAACATTTCAAAGTTTAAGGTAAAATGTAACTGATTAAAAATGATTCTACACTACAGAGTGTGTAGGCCGGGAAGAAAAGCTGGCTTTGCCCTAACAACAGCTAATGAGGTTGCTAAAATCAACCTGCGTTCTGTTTGCAGTTTTCGAGGAACATGGTGCATGGAATGGCCCTGCGTGCTCTGGGAGGTGGGCAGGTTCAAGGCCTAGGGACATGGTAAAGCAGGTCATTATGCTGTGCATTTTGAAGTTGCTGAAAATAGAACTCCCCCTCATCCCCAGTTCTGCTCCCACAGCAGTCGTTAACTTGCTGTTAAAGCAGGAAGATACTAGGGTTGGGATTAACCAAGAATACATCCCTCCCTTCTCTCCTGTCTGAGGAAGGAATTTACAGCAAATGAGTGTATTTAGGCACACGTGTGTCAGCAAGAGTTTTCAATCAAAGCTGATTTGCATCCAGTAGTATCGTTAGTAGGAATCACATTGCTAAATAGAATAAACAGAAAGGCCAAACAGAACAAAAGAAACACAGCTAAAAGAAACACTCAGCCAACATCTCAGCCTGCTTCTTAGCAATACACACAAGCAATCAGCAGAATAAACTAATGGAAGATGTTCTCTTGGCTTAATGCTCACAGAAAAGGGGAAATCTTTTCAAGGTCCCTGTTCAATACAGTTCAGGGAAAAAAGCCTTGTTGAATTCAAGTTTTTGCACAATTCAGCTACTGTGTCACCATCCAGAAACCTACATTTGTATTCATAAGTTAGAAATATTACGGTAAAATACAGGAAATGTCTCCAGACTCTGTGGACTCAATGAAGAAAAAATAATTCACATGCCTTTGAATCGATAAAAGGGCATGGTAAGGGTATCTAAAAAGCACTTTAAGCTTCCACATAATTTCTCATCACTCTGTTTACTCCCTGGAGAGAAAACTATGCATGTGTCACACATTCATTTAGCCCTCCAATGTGGAAAGAACAGTGCTACATCCTATGGAGGTTGCAGACACGCATGAGGTTTGTCTCCATTTCTCTAGCGGATACTCCTTGAGCTCAGGAATCCAGGCAGATACAGAAATAATTGCTATAACGGGCATCCTGATAATCACCAGACACACAGCTGGAAGCAATACCATGTGTTTAGGAATAGGGGGACTGGGAAAGACAGCATCACTTAAAATGGGCAAAATGTTGAATGTTGCAGCAATGCATCCTGTATAAACAAAGCTGGCCAAAAATACACAGCCCCAGACAAGCTGATAAATGAACCCCTTGCCAAGTGAATATTTTCTTAAATATTTATTCAGTGTTTGTCAGTGAGGTTGGGAAAGTGATTTGTTTTTTAAGTAAATGTTATACCAAAAAACACTGTAGATAGAAACAGATTCCCTCTCAGTACTTCACAGCCATTGGGCAAAGAAGGGTCTAAAATCTATGAGCAAATTAATTTCTGCTTTCACGCAACTTTAAAATTTTTATTTTATATTGGAGCATAGTTGATTAACAATGTTGTGTTAGTTTCAGGTGTGTACAGCAAAGTTACAATATTCTCTAATAACCTAATTGGGAAAAGAATTTGAAAGAGAATAGATACATGTATATGTATAACTGAATTACTTTGCATGCAACGTTCATTTATTTTAATTAGATTATCTCTATTTAGATTTTTAATTTCTCTCAGGAATGTGTTGTAATTTTTAGTGTAACATGTTACATTTCTTTTGATACATTTATTTTTATATTGTCCCCTTTTTTTGTTTTTTTAAAAATTAAGGTATAGTTTATTTACAATATTTTATTAATTTCAGGTGTACAGCACAGTGATTCAATATTTTTATAAGTTATACTCCATTTAAGGTTATTGCAAAATAATGGGCTATATTTCCCTGTGCTGAACAATGTATCTTTGTTACTTTTTTTTTTGTTACTTGTTTTATACATAGTAGTTTGTATTTCTTAATCCCATACCCCTATTTTGCCCCACCCCCTTTTTCCCCACTGGTAACCACTAGTGTATTCTCTGTGTCTGTGAGTGTGTTTCTGTTTTGTTTTATATATATATATAATTTAATTTATTTTTCAGACTACACATTTAAGTGATAACATAGAGTATTTGTCTTTCTTGGTCTGACTTCTTTCACTAAGCATAATACTTCCTAGGTCCATCCATGTTGTTTCAGTTAACAGAATTTCATTGTTTTCTAAAGCTAAGTTATATTCCATCACATATACCACATCTTCTTTATCCATTCATCTGTTGATGGGAACTTAGGTTTCTTCCATATCTTGGCTATAATAAATAATGCTGCTATGAACATTAGGGTGCAATGATTTCTACAAATTAATATTTTTGCTTTCTTTGGATATATACCCAGCGGTGTAATTGCTGGATCATATGGTAGTTCCAAATTTATTTTTCTGAGGAACCACCGTACTGTTTTTAATAGGGCTGCACCAATTTACAGTTGCACCAACAGTGTACTAGGGTTCCCTGTTCTTGACATCCTCTCCAACATTTGTTATTTGTAGACTTTTTGATGATAACTATTTGACACGTGAGAGGTAACATCACATTGTGGTTTTGATTTTCATTTCTCTAAAAGTTATCCAGTTGACCTTCTGTGTATCTTCTTTGGAAAAAATGTCTATTCAGATCTGCCCATTTTAGGGTTGGGTTGTTTGTTTTTTTGATATTTAGTTGTATGAGCTGTTGATAAATTTTGGATGTTAACCGTATTGGTCATATCATTTGCAAATATTCTCTCCCATTTAGGAGGTTGTCTTTCTGGTTTGTTGATGGTTTCCTTTGCAGTGCAAATGTTTTTAAGTTTAATTAGGTCCCATTTGTTTATTTTTGCATTTTAATCCCTTTGCTTTAGGAGACAGATCCAAAAATAATATTGCTGTGATTTATGTCAAAGAGTACCCTGCCTGTGATTTCTGGTCTTACATTTATGTCTTGAATCCACTTTGAGTTTATGTTTTCTATGGTGTGAGAAACAATGAGGCTCTAATCTCATTGTTTTACATGTAGCTGTCCAGTTTCCCCAGCACCACGTTATTTTAAAATTATTATTGGAGTACTGTTGATTTACAACGTTGCATTAGTTTCAGGTATACAGCAAAGTGAATCAGTTATACATATACATATGTCCGCTCTTTTTTGAATCAGTTATACATATACATATGTCCGCTCTTTTTTTAGATTATTTTCCCATATAGGCCATTACAGAGTATTGAGTAGAGTTCCCTGTGCTATACAGTAGGTTCTTATTAGTTATCTGTTTTTTATATAGTAGTGTGTATATGTCAATCCCAATCTCCCAATTTATCCCTTCCCACCTTAACCCCTGGTAACCATAAGTTTGTCTTCTACATCTGTAGCTCTATTTCAGTTTTGTAAATAAGTTCATTTGTACCCATTTTTTAGATTCCACATATAAGCAATATCATATGATATTTGTCTTTCTGTGTCTGACTTCACTCAGTATGAAAATCTCTAGGTTCATCCATGTTGCTGCAAATGGCATTATTTTGTTCCTTTTTAATGGCTGAGTAATATTCCATTGTATACATGTACCACATTTTCTTTATCCATTCCTCTGTCGATGGACATTTATGTTGCTTCCATGTCTTGGCTATAGTAAATAGTGCTGCAATGAACATTGGGGTGCATGTATCTTTTTGAATTATGGTTTTCTCCAGATATATGCCCAGGAGTGGGTTTGCTGGGTCATATGCTAGTTCTATTTTTAGTTTTATAAGGAACTTCCATACTGTTCTCCATAGTGGCTGTACCAACTTACATTCCCACCAACAGTGTAGGAGGGTTCCCTTTTCTCCACACCCCCTCCAGCATTTATTGTTTGTAGATTTTTTGATGATGGCCATTCTGACTGGTGTGAGGTGATACCTCACTGTAGTTTTGATTTTCATTTCTCTAAAAATTAGTGATGTTGAGCATCTTTTCATGTGCTTTTTGGCCCTGTTATGTCATCTTTGGACAAATGTCTATTTATATATTCCACCCATTTATTTATTTATTTTATTTATGTTTTTTGGCTATGTCGGGTCTTACTTGCAGCATGCGGGATCCTTCGTTGTGATGTATGGGGTTCTCTCTAGCTGTGGCACATGGGCTTCTCTCTAGTTGTGGCACACGGGCTCCAGAGTGTGTGGGCTCTGTAGTTGTGGCGTGCAGACTCCAGAGCATGTGGATTCTGTAGTTTGTGGCATGTGGGCTTTGTAGTTGAGGTGCACGAACTCAGTAGTTGTGGCACGCGGGCTCAGTTGCCCCGTGGCATGTGGGATCTTAGTTCCCCAACCAGGGATCATACCCACATCCCCTACATTGGAAGGCAGATTCTTTTCCACTGGACCACCAGGGAAGGCCCTTCCACCCATTTTTTGATTTTTTTTTTTTAATATTGAGCTGCATGAGCTGTTTGTATATTTTGGAGATTAAACCCTTGTCAATTACTTCATTTGCAAATACTTTCTCCCATTTTAAGGGTTGTCCTTTTGTTTCATGGTTTCCTTTGCTGTGCAAAAGCTTTTAAGTTTAATTAGATCCCATTTGTTTATTTTTGTTTTTATTTTCATTACTCTAGGAGGTAGATCAAAAAAATTCTTGCCGCAATTTATGTCAAAGGGTGTTCTGCCTATGTTTTCCTCTAAGAGTTTTATGGTGTCTGTCCTTACATTTTGGTCTTTAATCCATTTTGAGTTTATTTTTGTCTATGGTGTGAGGAAATACAGAAACAATGAGGCTCTAATCTCATTTTTTTACATGTAGTTGTCCAGTTTCCCCAGCACCACTTATTGAAGAGACTGTCTTTATCCATTGTATATTCTTGCCTCCTTTGTTGTAAATTAATTGACTGTAAGTGAATGGGTTTATTTTTGGGCACTCTCTCCTGTTCTATTGATCTGTGTGTCTCTTTTTGTGCCAGTACCATGTTGTTTTGATTACTGTCGCTTTGTAGTATAGTCTGAAGTTTGGGAGTGTGATTCCTCCAGTTCTGTTCTTCTTTCTCAAGATTGTTTTGGCTATTCTGGGTCTTTTGTGTTTCCATACAAATTTTAAAAAAATTTTTGCTCTAGTTCTGTGAAAAATTCCATTGGTAATGTGATAGGGATTGTACTGAATCCATAGATTGCCTTGGGTAATATGGTCATTTTAACAATATTGATTCTTTCAACCCAAGAACTCTGTGTATCTTTCCATCTGTTTGTGTCATCTTCAGTTTCTTTCATCAGTGTCTTATAGTGTTTGGTGTGCAGGTCTTTTGCCTCCTTAAGTGGGTTTATTCCTAGATATTTTATTCTTTTTGATGCAGTGATAAATGGGATTGTTTCCTTACATTTCTCTTTCTGATAGTTTGTTAGTATATAGAAATGCAACAGATTTCTGCATATTTATTTTGTATCCTGCAACTTTACTGAAATCATTGATGAGATCTAGTAGTATTCTGGCAGCATCTTTGGAATTTTCTATGTGTAGTGTCATGTCATCTGCAAACAGTGAAAGTTTTACTTCTTCCTTTTCAGTTTGGATTCCTTTTACTTGTTTTTCTTCTCTGACGGCTGTGGCTAGCACTTCCAAATCTATACTGAATAAAAGTAGCAATAGTGGGCATCCTTGTCCTGTTCCTGATCTAAGAGGGAATGCTTTCAGCTTTTCACCATTGAGTATGATGTTAGCTGTGGGTTTGTCACATATGACCTTTATTATGTTGAGGTATGTTCCATCTATGCCCAGTTTCTGGAGAGTTTTTAATTATAAATTGGTGTTGAATCTTATCAAAAGTTTTTTCTGCATCTGTTGAGATGATTGTATGGTTTTTATGATTGTGTGGTTTTTATTCCCTTACATTTTGGTCTTTAATCCATTTTGAGTTTATTTTTGTCTATGGTGTGAGGAAATACAGAAACAATGAGGCTCTAATCTCATTTTTTTACATGTAGTTGTCCAGTTTCCCCAGCACCACTTATTGAAGAGACTGTCTTTATCCATTGTATATTCTTGCCTCCTTTGTTGTAAATTAATTGACTGTAAGTGAATGGGTTTATTTTTGGGCACTCTCTCCTGTTCTATTGATCTGTGTGTCTCTTTTTGTGCCAGTACCATGTTGTTTTGATTACTGTCGCTTTGTAGTATAGTCTGAAGTTTGGGAGTGTGATTCCTCCAGTTCTGTTCTTCTTTCTCAAGATTGTTTTGGCTATTCTGGGTCTTTTGTGTTTCCATACAAATTTTAAAAAAATTTTTGCTCTAGTTCTGTGAAAAATTCCATTGGTAATGTGATAGGGATTGTACTGAATCCATAGATTGCCTTGGGTAATATGGTCATTTTAACAATATTGATTCTTTCAACCCAAGAACTCTGTGTATCTTTCCATCTGTTTGTGTCATCTTCAGTTTCTTTCATCAGTGTCTTATAGTGTTTGGTGTGCAGGTCTTTTGCCTCCTTAAGTGGGTTTATTCCTAGATATTTTATTCTTTTTGATGCAGTGATAAATGGGATTGTTTCCTTACATTTCTCTTTCTGATAGTTTGTTAGTATATAGAAATGCAACAGATTTCTGCATATTTATTTTGTATCCTGCAACTTTACTGAAATCATTGATGAGATCTAGTAGTATTCTGGCAGCATCTTTGGAATTTTCTATGTGTAGTGTCATGTCATCTGCAAACAGTGAAAGTTTTACTTCTTCCTTTTCAGTTTGGATTCCTTTTACTTGTTTTTCTTCTCTGACGGCTGTGGCTAGCACTTCCAAATCTATACTGAATAAAAGTAGCAATAGTGGGCATCCTTGTCCTGTTCCTGATCTAAGAGGGAATGCTTTCAGCTTTTCACCATTGAGTATGATGTTAGCTGTGGGTTTGTCACATATGACCTTTATTATGTTGAGGTATGTTCCATCTATGCCCAGTTTCTGGAGAGTTTTTAATTATAAATTGGTGTTGAATCTTATCAAAAGTTTTTTCTGCATCTGTTGAGATGATTGTATGGTTTTTATGATTGTGTGGTTTTTATTCTTTGATTTGTTAATGTGGGGTATCACGTTGTTTGATTTATGGATATTGAAAAACTTTTGCATCCCTGGGATATATCCCACTTGAGCATGGTGTATGATCCTCTTACTGCATTGTTGGAGTTGGTTTGCTAGTATTTTGTTGAGTATTTTTGCATCTATGTTCATCAGTGATATTGCCCTGTAATTTTCTTTTTTTGTGCTATCTTTATCTGATTTTGTTATCATGGTGATGGTGGCCTCATAGAATGATATTGGAAGTGTTCCTTTTTCTAAACATTTTGGAAAGTTTGAGAAGGATAGGTGTTAACTCTTCTCTAAATGCTTGGTAGAATTCACTTGTGAAGCTATCCATTCCTGGGCTTTTGTACGCTGAGAGTTTATTTTTATATTACAAATTCAATTTGACTTCTAGTGATTGGAGCATTTATTCCAATGACATTTAAACTACTTATTGACAGTTATGTACTTTTTGCCATTTAATTACTTGTTTTCCAGTTGTTTTTGTAGGTCTTCCTGTTCTTTTCTTTTTAGTTTCTTCCCTTGTAGTTTGATGACTTTCTTTAGTGGTTTACTTGAGTTCCTTTCTCCCTTTTTTTGTGCATTTATTGTAGGTTTTTAATTTGCGGTTACCATGGCATTCATAAATGTTGACCTATAACTGTATCTACTTGTTTTAAACTGGTAGTCCTTTAAGTTCAAACATATTCTAAGACATCTACATTTTTTAATTCCTTCCCCCATACTATGTGTTTTTGACATCATATTTAACTCTTCATGTTTATCCTTTTACTGATTATTACATTTATACTTGATTTTACAATTTTCTTTTGTCTTTTAATCTTTGTGTGAGCTTATTTAAGTGATTGATCCTAAGCCTTTACAATATTTTTGTCTTTACTTGTGGAATTGTTCCCTTATTATACATACATACTTCTTGTTATAGCCTTTTATTTTCCACTTAGAGAATACCCTTTGGCATTTCTTTTAGGGTTTTAGTGTTGATGAACTTTTAGTTTTTGCTTGTCTGAGATGTTCTTTATTTCTCCTTCATTAGTTGTTTTTTTTTCAGGGTTTTTCTCTTACTCTTTCAACTGAGACAGATTCCTCTGTCTTTTCATTTTGCTTATCTTTCTCTAGCTCTATGAAATTAGGTGAAATAGTTACTTATGGTGGTCTTGGAAGGGTGTCCTTATATGGGAGCATCCCTATACACTCTGTCTATGCCCAGTGGCTTTGTTGGGAGAGCTGGATTTGCAAGGAACACAATTCACATTTTTCCTTAGGATGTGCTGGCAGCTATCACCTTGGTAGGAGGTAGGGCTGGAGAACGAGGTGCTAGGGCCAGAGCCAGAGCCAGGTGTGCGGTGAGGCTTCTTCTCTATTCAGTGGCCGTCGTAGCCATTGGGGTTGGGTCAGGTCCCAAGTGGCTGGAACAGAAGCCCTGAAGGTTGGGTCCCAGATGGCCCAGTTCCATTTAAGAGTGTGTGCTCTCCTCCCTCCCAGCACCAGCACCCTCAGCCTCAGATGTGGGTATTTGGTGAGGGTCAGGCCTGGCCACCATTAGAGATCCAGACTGCCTCTGATGGGCCACCTGTGCAATTGTCAGTAATGGCTCAGACCTCTCTCTTCAGTTGACACTTAGGGTTTTAGTGGCCACATCATCTCCCAGCCTAGACTATTCCTCAGTTGTGGCCACTCACATTCCAGTATGGATCTGTGATGTGAGGCCAACAGTACTGGAGCATTCACTCAGTTCAGTCTGGGGTGTCCATTGGGGCAGTTACAGGAAACCAGTCAGCCGGTCACGTAGTGGTTTCAATCGACCCTTTCTGCCCTGCTTTGGAAGCTGGCAAGCATTCATGCACTCCTCAGGAGCAGCGTCCAGCTTCCCACAGCCCTCCTGTAGTCTCACCAGCCCTTCAAGCAGCCAAGGGGGCTCATCTTCCCACTGTCGGACCCCAGGGCTGGGGCACCCAATAAGTTACTCAAACCACTCACTATCCAGAGAGGGTCTCCACCCCCATAATCTCTCTTTTCTTCTTTTTCTGTGCCCAGAGGCACAGGTCCTGACCTGATTCCTTCTATTCCCCTCCTACCCAATTCTGCATGTATCTTTCTTATAGCTGTGGTTATATGGGAGTCTTTTTGCTAGTTTGCAGTTTTCAATGAGAATTTTTCCATGTGTAGATGTATTTTTGAGGTGTTTATGGGGAGGGGTGAGTTCTGTATCCTCCTCTGCCATCTTGATTCGAGTCTCATGCAACTTTTAACTTCAATTTCATTTTATGATTTTATGAACTAAACTTCTGGGGAGGCATGATAATGATAATTACTTCTAAGATTTATTGAGTGCATATTATATTCCAGGTCCTATGCTAAGTGAATTAAATTATCTTTTTAAAACTTTAAAACAACCTTGTAAATTGAGTCCTATAACTAGCATCCTTTAATTAATGAATCTAAAATATATAAATTAAAATAAATTACTGGTCCACCACAAAGAACATTAAAAACATTAAGCCATGTATAAACCATTTTTAGAAACTCAGCAGATTATGGGCACATGAAAGTTGAAAAAATACTCAGTGTGTAGACATTTGTGCAGTAAAGGTGAATTTCATTTCTTCACATTTCCTTGGGAGCATGCTGTCTACTGTGCTGGAAGCTTGATGAATTTAGTTTATTATTCTTTAGATGGAGGTAACCTCACCTTTAATCTGATTTAGGGTCTATAAAATTTCCCCCAAACAAGATTGTTATTATTCACAAATATTTTGTATGACTGATAGATATTTTAGTGTCAGTCTTCATTTGGCTTCTTTTTTTTTC
This sequence comes from Physeter macrocephalus, assembly GCF_002837175.3. Taxonomy (NCBI): domain Eukaryota; kingdom Metazoa; phylum Chordata; class Mammalia; order Artiodactyla; family Physeteridae; genus Physeter; species Physeter macrocephalus. The sequence goes on from NC_041233.1 coordinate 61,147,720, forward strand.
AATTGTAGCTTCAGATGACAATTATAATAATCTTTAATTCTTAAAGACAATTATTTTTATGTCATAATTTGACCCTAAGGTTGTTAAAAGAAGGAGGGAGTTTACAAATTTCCCACAAATGAAGTTATCAACTAACATTCCAACATATCAGGGGGTAACATTGGACTTTTAATACCTGCCTTGTTTCTTAGGAAAATTTCATTGACTTTCAGATCATGGGTAATAGAAAATATGCTTTGCAGATTACAACCTTCTGCTTTCTACCCTACAGGATTTCACTTATTCAACCAATCCTGCAATATTGTTTTAGGTAGTATTTAACAACAAGAATAAAATCTTTTTATCAGCCCCCTCCAAAAACCTATGATCTATGGCTTATTATTAACAGGTAGGGAAACTAAGGTTTAGAGAGTTCCAAGTTCATGCAGACAGGAAGTGGAGAAGCCAGAATTCAAACTTGGCTACATCTAATGCTAGAGTCCTCAATCCTTTCTTGATAAATTGCAACCCTGAGTTTCACTGGTAATATCATGCTGACCCCATAAGGCTGTGGATCTCAGAGTGTACACATGTCCGCTCATGTGCATGTGTAAAAATTAAGATACCTCTAAAAGACAGCATGACCTAGAGAGCAGAGGTTTGGATAGGAGCCAATCCCTGATTCAGAGATTCCTGGCCAGTTGATCTTGCCTAAGTCAGGATATGTTGTGAACCTTGCACCAGGAGGAATCCCAGTGACTCAAGCTGTTTCACAGACTTGTGATAAAGGATCAATCATACTAGCCTATTTAGTTTCACCACTGCAGTTGTCATTCTGATATTTTCTTATGTGTTCATTCATGTATTGCCTCCAACTCCCTAACCTCTTCTATCTAGAATTTAAGCTTCCAGAGAACATTTACCTAGTTCAAAGTGTTTACCACCACTGCACCCCAGAACTTAGAACACGAACTAAGATCGTTTCTGGAAAAAAAGATGCAATTCATTCGTTGATTGAGTGAAATAGAAAAGGAATGGATTTTGAAGTCTCTGCAGAATATCAAGGGCTCTTTTATTGTTCAGATTGTTGTGATTATCCTTTTCATAATACTTTGAGGTAGTTAATAATTGTTCCCTCTCTCCATGAAAAATTTGGGCTTTGGCTTGAATTGGTATCTTTTTCTTCATTTCAGCTCATGGTATTTTGCAGTTTTAGATGAAAGACTTTTTTCCCCATCAAACAGATTCATACACAGACACAGATACTTGAGACAAAAGACTAAATGTTGAAATTCATCATTATCAAGAAGAATCTATTAGAAGAACCAGACATGCTGTTTGGGGCACACTTGTTATCTTGGAGATACTAAGACAAAAATGGTAGCAAAGTTTGGGTGGATTTTGTTACTTATTTTGCTTCTGGCAATTGACTACTTCTCCTCCTTAGATGGAAGTGTAATTTTATTGCGACACTGAGCCTCCAGGCAGCCTATGGGCAGAGAGCTTAACAGTGAGAAAGAGAGGGACAAAGAAAGTCCTGCTTTTCCCTTTGATGGCTCATCTGTTTCCATTGCCTCCTGAAACTGTGTTAAAGCACTTATAAAGCAATTAGTTTGCTGGGCTGTTAGAGCCATCCTAGGTTCATCCTTTTCATCAGGCAGTTCCTGCTAGGGACCAAACAGTCTGGAACGGGTTTACTAGAACACTATTAAGAATAACCACTATTTGTGTTCCTTACTTTCTGGAAACCTCAAAGCACAAACATACAGGTTTTATTTAGATAAGGGTCCTGTCATCACTAGAATCTTATTATTGCACAATCCATGGTAGGTAACCGGAAGATTTTTGTCTCTGTTTTCACATACTCTGGAAACGGTTAATCTGGGACAGGCTCCAACTTTTTATTTGCTCTTCATAAAGATTTACTACAAAGTTCTCTTGGGAATGGAGTGACTGAATCCCTGAAACACACCCTGGATCATCCTGCATGTGTTGTCGTGGATGGGAAGAGGTTCTATCTAAGCCAACTTAATTCTTGCCAAAATGTGCCTCCCCCATGTAAACTCCAAGTTCAGTTTAAATTTAGAGCTAGAGGGAGAGAAAGATTAATATTGCTTCCATATCTATCAATAGCATAGTAGTATTTACTTAAAAATATCTTCCCATCCATTAGCCCATTCCATTGTATCAAAAATCTATAGAGTCAATTGTTCTGGCATCATTTCCCCTGTGTTTTCAAGTTGAGGAAACTGGCTCGCAGTGTTTAGGTCTTGAATTTTTTGCTCCAAGTTTTACTTCAGTGATACCATTTCAAGTTCAGAGAAGGCTGAAATAATTAGGTTAAATCATATGATTATGTCAAAATTCAAACTGTTCTTAACCTAGAAAACAGTGATTCAACTAAATAGAAAGCAGTCTCATTCTAAGACAATGTGTTAGATGTAAATTAAATGTCTTTTAGAAACTGAAGTGGCTAACCACTTTACAGTTTACAAGGTGCTATCACATACTTTAACTCATCTAAGGTTTCCTACAGCCTTTTGGGAAAGGACGAGAAAAGAGTCTCATCTAGAATGCAGAGTCCTTATGTGTTTCAGTGGGTTGAAATGACTTGCTCCAAGTCCCACAGTTGGAAGATGGTTAAGCTGAGACAATACCAAAAATCTCTTACTTGCTTTTCATAAGGATTTATCGCAAAATTCTTTTAAATAATGAACCCCTTTGTGCATTTCAAGTGGAGTTTGGTATGCAGAGATTGATTTACATACCACCCTTCCTAGCCCTTCTTTTGCTTAATACTGAAGAGATTTTCTAGGAGGCACCTCTGATTATTCAGTTTATGCCCAGTCTCAAAGGATCAGCAAGGTGCTTCGGCAAAGAAGCCACATCTGATGAAGATGTTGAGGTCCACGATGCATCAAACCCTGAGTTTCTCCATGGAGCCCCTTGGGGGCCTCCATGATTCCATCTACTCAGTCTAAGATGATCTAAGAATCAGCAGTGAGGCTAACGTTCTTAACCTTCAGCCTGCTCAGGCACTACCTTTTCTCTCCCTTTCTGACATTCCATTTCAGCATTTTCTTACTGCACAATTTCCTGTCACCTTCTTTGTAGTCATTTGGTTTAATACCTTTGTGTTTTTCTGAGACCTTTATGGATGAGAAAAATGGAGGGTCAAAGTGTCTCTCTCCCTTGCAGTCTGATTTCTCTCACTACTGTTTCTTTGGAGGTATTTTTCTTACCCTACAAGAATCCTCCACTCTTTTGAACCTCTTTGCTATTTATTGGCTTTGCTCATTTTCCCTGGTTTATCTTCCCTGGCTTTGCTCATTGTCTTAAGGTTTATCTCCCCAAGATTATTAAAAGTCTCTGCCCAGATGAGGGCAGAGAGTGTTAACTATATTTTTTTTTTATATTTAGGACCCTAATCTGCATAGTGCCTCCAGATGAGAAATGCTAGAAAAATATCTACAAAATGCTTGATTTTTTTTTCTGGCATAACCATTATCAATGAAGATACAATTATATTTCCCTAACATAGGAAATGCACAATTGGTAATATGAGTATTTGTAAGGATGCCCAAGGGTATAATTCTAGAGAATATTTATTCCTCAAAATAATCTATTTAAAAAACCATCTATGGTGATTGCATTTTTTATATTAATACCTAATATTTAGTATATATTGAGTGCTTACTATGTGCCAGGTAACTGTTGTAAATATTTTATGTCCATTAATTCATGTAATCTTCACACGACAGGATAGTGAAAGGGTTAAAGAGGTGTGCTGTTCTAGACAGCCCTAGCATATTGCCCTATATGCTTCCAGAATGAGTTCCTTCAACATAGGAATTTTGTTTTGCTACTTCACTCCTAGCACATATTAAATGCTTAATAAGTATTTAATGAATGGAGGATTTAATAAATGAATGTCAATATTGATTGAAACCTTTGTTTTGGGTGCCATGTTGGAAATTGTTGTGTAAGACAGTCAGTCTCATTACTCTGTGATCAACCCTTGTTTCAGTCCAGGAATGGTATTTTCCAGCTTGATGAACCACCTGAATCATCAGACTTAGCTTCAATGACCTTTAGATAGTTCTCCAAAATCAGCCAAATTTTCCACTGAAGAAAATCAGTATAAATCAAAGTTTAACCTTGGCACTATTGATATTTTGGATTGTTTATTTCTTTATTGTAGGGAATTGTCCTGTGCATTGTAGGATGATCTCTGATCTCTACTCACAGGTGTCAGTAGCATCTCTCCTGTCCCAACTTCCATTGGAACAACCACTGGTCCCCAGGTTCTGGGGGGTGAAGGGTGAGGGCTGGAACAAAAGTGCCCCTGGTTAAGAACCACTGTTGTAAATCATTAAGAAAAAAATTTTTTTTAATAAGCTGTGTTTGTTTTTCTGGCAATTCTCCAAGAAGATATCTGGACAGGACTTGAGAGATAACAGCATCTTTAGAATAAGTAACATGCCTTCATAAGAGGACTATTTTGAAAGGAACAACGGACATTTTGTTGTTTTTTAAGTTCTTGTGAGTCTGTGTACATTAAAAAAATTGGACTCCTCATTTCATTGTCATGTAGTGCATCTTCCTTTGTCGAGTTCAGCAGTGTTGCTTAATGAATCCTCTCATTTATTAGATAGGAAAAGGAGCCTAGGAACATACAGTGACTTGGCTGAATTAACAGAACACCACCCTAGGCAGCCTGCCTCTAAGAGGCCTGAGCTCTTCCCCTGACTGGTGTGCCTTCTTCGGTGGTTTCTACTTTTGCTCTAGCCTGTGTACCTTCCTCCAACTATGTGGCCTCCCAGAATTCACATTGCTTCTCCAGAACCACGTCAGCCTCACAGTCCACCTCAGATGCCTCACTACTTGTCACAAAGGATGAAGACATCTCCCTAAGAGTGGCAGCCTTTTGCCCTTCCAGGGCCATGGCCTGGTAACAGCCCCACGATTACCACCATGACAGCCCTGAGAATATATCATGACAGATTGACTGAAATGCCATGGTAAACCACTCCTCTTCCTCGGCCTAAAGAACCTAGGGGCAGGACAGGAATAAAGACGCAGACGTAGAGAATGGACTTGAGGACCCGGGGAGGGGGAAGGGTAAGGTGGGACAAAGTGAGAGAGTGGCATGGACATATATACACCACCAAATGTAAAATAGCTAGCTAGTGGGAAGCAGCTGCATAGCACAGGGAGATCAGCTCAGTGCTTTATGACCACCTAGAGGGGTGGGATAGGGAGGGTGGGAGGGAGATGCAAGAGGGAGGGGATATGGAGATATATGTATACATATAGCTGATTCACTTTGTTATACAACAGAAACTAACAGAACAATGTAAAGCAATTATATGCCAGTAAAGATGTAAAAATATAAATTAAAAAACAGCTAAGAGCTAAAAACATATATATATATACCATCTGATACTGCCCTTATTTCATGTGCCTGATATTTTCTATATGCTTATTTAACAAACTTTATTTTGGCCATACTATGCAAGGAGATGGGTGTTCAGCTGTGAGCAAGACAGGACTGCTGCTCCCACGGAATATGTGGTCTAGTTGAGGTGTTAGAGATTAAATAATTGGAAATGAGATCTTCTAGCATAGTGGAGATTATAGAGCAGGAATTCTAGAATCAGCTATCATCCAAAGTTCATACTTTACATGCTGGTTCAATCTTGGTATGGTGCATTCTATGGATTTTGACAAAAGTGTAATGATACATATCTACCATTGTACTATTTTTTAAAATTTAATTTACTTGTTTATATTTTTTGGCTGCGTTGGGTCTTCGTTGTTGCATGCAGGCTTTCTCTAGTTGCCACGAGCGGGGGCTACTCTTCGTTGTGATGCACAGGCTTCTTATTGCAGTGGCTTCTCTTGTTGCAGAGCACGGGTTCTAGGAGCACGGGCTTCGGTAGTTGTGGCTTGCTGGCTCAGTAGTTATGGCTCTCGGGTTCTAGAGCGCAGGCTCCGTAGTCGTGGAGCACGGTCTTAGTTGATCCGCGGCATGTGGGATCTTCCCGGACCAGGGATCGAACCCATGTCCCTTGCATTGGCAGGTGGATTCTTAACCACTGCGCCACCAGGGAAGCCCCCATTGTACTATTGTACAGAAGAGTTTCACTGCCCTAAAAATCCTCTGTGCACTGTCTTTTCTTCTCTCCTTCCTAACGACTGCCAAACACTAATCTTTTTACTATTGTCATAATTTTGTGCTTTTCAGAATGTCTTCTAGTTTGAACCATATGGTATGTAGCATTTTTAGACCGGGTGGGTTCTTTCACTTTGTAATATTCACTTAAGGTTTCTCCATGTCTTTTCATGGCTTGATAGCTCATTTCATTTTAGCACTGAAGAATGTTCCACTGTCTTAGTGTACCATAGTTTATTTATCCACTTATCTACTGAAGGATATCTTGATTGCTTCCAAATGTTGCCAATTATGAATAAAGATATTAGAAACATACTTGTGCAGGTTTTTGTGTGGACATAAGTTTTCAAATCATTTAGGTAAATACCAAGAGGTGTGATTGCTGGATTGTATGACAATAATATGTTTAGTTTTGTTAGAAACTCTTAAAGCGTCTTCCAAAGTGGTTGTACCATTTTGTATTCCTACCAGCAATGGATGAGAGTTCCTCTTGTTCCACGTCACCATCAGCATTTAGTATTGTCAGTGTTCAAGTCTTTGGCTCTTCTAATAGGTGTGTAGTGTTAACTCATTGCTTTAATTTTCAATCCTCTAATTATATATGATGTTGAACATCTTTTAACATGTTTACTTGTCATCTTTATATCTTCTTTGTTGAAGTGTCTGTTAAGGACTTTGGCCTATTTTTTAATCTGGTTGTTTGTTTTCTTATTGTTGAGTTTTAAGAGTTCTTTCTATATTTTGGATAACAGTCCTTTATTAGATGTGTCTTTTGCAAATGTTTTGTCCCAATCTGTGGCTTATCTTCTCATTCTCTTGACACTGTCTTTTACAGAGCAGAATTTTTTAATTTTAATGAAATGCAGCTTATCAATTACTTCTTTCATGGATCTTGCCTTGGTGTTGTATCTAAAAATGTTGTCACCATACCCAAGGTCATTGTGGTTTTCTCCTGTATTATTTTCTAGGAGTTTTATAGTTTTTCATTTTAGATTTAGGTCTATGAGTGATTTTGAGTACATTTTGTAAAGGAGGTAAGGTCTGTGTCTAAATTCGTATTTTACATGTGGATGTCCAGTGTTTTGTTCCAGGAGTGACAAATTATCCTTAGAGACTGAGGTTGCCTTTACCAATATTTTATTTAACAGAGGTTCACTGCGGGAATTTAACAACATGAAAGCATGCAGGGTAATGTCTCTTAATAAGCCAATAAAGAAATAACATACTCCAAACAAATGATATATTAATTACACTATTGTTCTAGGCAAGGGGACAGAAACAAAGTCCAAATTAAGTTTGTGTACCTTTTATACAAGGTTGGTTTCTCAGGTGAGCTGGCTTAACCAACCCAGAGCTGACTTTCAGCCACCAGAACAAAAGGAAAGTTCCTTGTTGCTGGGGAACCAAGTTGCTGGTATTGACAGGCAGGCTTGGCTGCTCTGAGCATTATCACTCCAGGTACTGTTGCATGGCTTGTGTCACTGCCTATGAGGAATGCCTCACCAGGGCAGAAACATATGGCCCTTCTCTTCTTACACTGCTGCATGATTTAACACTATTGCCAACCAATAGTAGCCTGGCCAGGCAGGAGCAAGTGACTCAGGATCTTAGAAGAGCCAAACTAGCAAAGGGGAGCTTTTGCCCAGACCAAAACTCTCGGATATTCTTCACAAACTCTCAGTATTTACATTCTAAATGTCTCCTTGCCATAGTTTCTTCTCCATGTATTCTTATTTAATCACCCCCAGTGGGGTACCTTAGTAGCTGAAATGCAAAGAACTTATCAACAGCAAGAGATGAGATGATGACATCCTGACAGAGCTTACTTTATTCTTGATCAAAACAACTTCACTTCTAAAAACAACATTTTTTTTTGTCTTTGTTATAAACAAGTAGATTTGAAATCATATCAAATCAGTACATAACAGTCCAGTTGTTTCAGTACCATTTGTTGAAGACTATATTTGCTCCACTGCATTGCCTTTGTTCCTTTGTCCAAGATCAATTGATTACGTTGGTCTATTTCTGGGCTCTCTATCTGTTCCATTGATCTAACTGTCTATTCTTTCACCAGTAACACACTGTCTTGATTATTGTAGCTTTATAGCATGTCTTGAAGTTGAATAGTATCAGTCCTCCAGCTTTGTTCTCACTCAGTAGTGAGTTGGTTATTCTGGGTCTCTCTCTTCTGCAAATAAACTTTAGAATCAATTTGTCAATATCCATGAAATAACTTACTTGGATTTTGATTGGAATTGCATTGAATCTACAGGTAAAATTGTGAAGAACTGACATCTTGACAATATTGAGTCTTCCTATGAATGAACATGCAATATCTCTCCATTTATTTAATTTTTCTTTGGTATCTTTTGTCAAAGTTTTATAGTTTTCCTCATATAGATCTTGTGCATATTTTGTTAGATTAATACCAAAGTATTCCATTTTGGGAGATGCTAATGTAAATGGAATTTTGTTTTCAATTTCAAACTTCACTTGTTCATCGCTGGTAAATAGGAAAGTAATTGACTTTTGTATATTAACATTGTATTTTGCAAACTTGTTATGCTCACTTACTAGTTCCAATAGTTTTTTTGGTCAATTCTTTCAGATTTTCTGCATAGATGATTATATCATCTCTACAAACAAAGCCAGTTTGATTTCTTCCTTGGTATACCTTTAATTTCTTCTTCCTGTCTTATTGTATTAGTTAGGATTTTCTGTACAATGTTGAAAAGCAGTGGTGAGAGGGGACATCCTTGCTTTATTCCTGATCTTAGCAAGAGAGCTTCTAGTTTCTTACAATTAGGTATGATGTTAGCTGTAGGTTTTTTGTAGATATTCCTTATCAAGTGGAGGAAGTTCCCCTCTATTCCTAACTTGCTGACCATTTTTATCATAAATGGGTATTGGATTATGTCAAATGCTCTTTCTACATCTATTTAAATGACAATGTCATTTTTCTTCTTTAGGATAAGATTAATTAATGGATTACATTAATTCATTTTTGAATGTTGAACCAGCCTTGCAAATCTGGGATAAATTCCACTTGGTTTTAGTGCATGATTCTTTGTAAACATTGTTGGATTCAATTTGATAATATTTTGATGAGAATTTTTGCATCAATGTTTGTGTGAGATATTGATCTGTAGTTTTCTTTTCTTGTAAATGTCTCTGTTCATTTTTGATATGAGGGTGATGTTAGCTTCATAAAATGAGTTAAGTATTCCCTCTGATTTTATCTTCAGGAAGGAATTGTAGAGATTTGGCATAATTTCTTCCTTAAATGCTTCATAGAATTCACTAGTGAACCTATGTAGGCCTGGTGCTTTCTGTTTTGGAAGGTTATTAATTATTGATTCTTTAATAGCTATAGGCCTCTTCAAATTGGCCATTTCTTGTGTGTGTTGAGAGATATGTCTCTCAAAGCATTGGCCCATTTCATCTAGGTTATCAATATTTTAGACACAGAGTTTTTCATAATATTCCTTTATTTTCCTTTTAATATCCATGGGGTTTGTAGTAATCCCCTCTTTCATTTCTGATGTTAGTAATTTGTGTCATTTCTTTTGTCTTTGCCTGGCTAGAGGCTTATTGATTTTACAGATCTTTAAAAAAAAACAATTTTTGGTTTTGTTTATTTTCTCTATTGAGAAAAGCCACGTCCAGCTACTAATGAGCCCATCAAAGGCGTTATTCACTTCTATTAGCGTTTTTGATCTCCAACATTTGTCTTTGATTCTTTCTTAGAGTTTCCCTCTCTCTGCTTATGTTATCTGTTTGTTCTTTCATGCTGTCCACTTACTCCTTTAAATCCCTTAGTGTACTAATCATAGTTTAAAAGAAAATATTCCTGGTCTGTTTATTCAAATATTCCTGCCATTTGACTCTGGTTCTAATGCTTGTTCAGTCTCTGCAAACTGTGGTTTTTGTCTTTTAGCATGTCTCGTATTTTTTGTTGAAAGGTGAGTGTGATGCACTGGGTAAAAGGAACTGCGGTACATAGGCTTTTGGTAATATAATAATGATAAGGTATAGGGGGAGAGGAAGTCTACTATAGTCCTACGATTTGGTATCAGTTTTTGGCACCCATGGACTGTGAACTCCATCTGTGCTTCTCAGTACCTGCACTTACACTTAGGTGGAACGGGATGGCTGAAGGGGGCTGGAATTTTGTTTCCCTTTCCCCACATGGAAGGCTAGAGTGGACTGGAGTTGGGTATTTCCCTTCTCTCAGGTAGTTTAGGCTCTAAAATAACTCTTGCAGGTTAGGCTCTGGTAAAACCGTCTTTTCTGAGGGCAAACCTTTTTACGAACAGAATGTTGTGGTGTATTTCAAAATTGTTCTTTTCCCCTCCCCCTTCTGGAAACATGAGGTGATGTTTCTCTGTAATTTACTGTGAGGAGCTGGTAAACCTTCTGGATGTAAAATTCCCAAAAGCGTAAGCCCGCCCGTGACTGGGTCCCCTGGAATTTTTCTCCCTCAGGTTTGTCAACATTGAGCCTTCAGCAATTTGTCAATGAGAATTCAGGTTTTCCTACTCTCATACTAGATTCCAAGGAGGTTTCTGCTCTGGTAAATTGTGAATCTCTATATCTGCCCATCTGTCTCTCTAATCTTGGGGACAGTGATTTGCCCTGTGACCTCCTTTCTCTGACAAAACTAAGGAGAGTTGTTTGTTTTTCAGTTTGTTTAACTTGTTACTTGTTGTTTGGATGAATGAAGACTTCTAAGCTCTTGACATGCCAGACCAGAAACCAGAAGCCCAATATTATTACATTAATTTCACAGATTATGAAGCTTAGCTCAGAGAAGTAAACTACATTGTTCTTCCAGGACAGTTACTCATGGAATGAGTGAATAATGGCAGAGACTCAACCCCCACTCTACTTACTCCAAAACCCACTGCTTTCAGCCACTGGAGTATAAGGAAATTCATTCTTGTACATTCCCATTTTTAGTCCAGTGACTTGAATTAGGTGCTTTTAAAATATATTTTGATCAACCTCAAAATAAACACAGTCAGATTGAATAGACAGAACCATTGTGATCTTCTTTGGAGACACCAGTGAGGTTTTTGTCTGGCTTTTATTCGTTCCCATGAATAAGTGATTTATTCACAATGGAAAAAAGCTAGAACACTATTAATATTAATATTATGAGAGTCTAACACATCTGCAATCTGGAGAAGCTGAAAGAGCATCCATTGGGAACAGCTTCTTTAGAGTTCAGTTGTTGAGATTCAGTGAGCCGAAGTTCGGTGTGCCGAAGTTAAATGTTTCCTCTTGTGAGAGTTCAGAAATGTTATCTTAATCTACCCCTTCAAGCCCAGGGCTGAGAAAGAGAGAACTAAGCAGTCCGACTACCTAAAGGGACAGAGGGTGAACATCTTTAGTTTTTGGTACATCTCTTCAACATGGTAGGAAAAGAATAGACTTAGAATAACAGACATGGTTACCAATGCTATTTACTATCTGTGACAACTAACAACATCTCTCAAACCTTTTGGACCTATTTCCACATGAGGGAGTTTTAAAGTCCAGCTGTAATATTTTATAAGTTTAATAAAATAAAATTCCATTGCTATTCCTGTCTAAAGCAAAGGGAACTCTCACCTAGAATCTCCTACCTCTCGAGAAATTCTTAGCGATGGGGCAGAAGTGATTACTCATGTTGTCCTTTCATTATATTGATTGTCCTTTTCCTAGATTGATTTTCTGCATAATTAGGGAGTAGTCACTTGATAGCATTCTCTGAAGGAACAAGCTCTAGTGAGGTTTTCCATCTGCCACAATATGTATAGTCAGAAAATAAAAACTTGTTAAAGACATAAGTGATGGAATCAAAAATGTTATGTCATTTATAGTGTGGGGTCTTGTAAAAAGCCTCAAATGGCCTAGGAGACACACTACTGTCCTGGAAGAGTTTTAAATCTACTTAGAGAAACAAAACCAACACACGTGAAACTGAAGACTAAACAAAATGGCACATGGGCACAGGTCAGTGAACTAGGACGTGGAATATCTCTGATGCTCATTATATGCTCTCTGGCAACTCAGACTTCCTCCTTGGGCCTATTTCACCTGCAAGACAGAGAAAATGAAGATGAACTCACATGGGGTTGCCTGATGGTGCCGGTAACTTACATTTAATACACGTGACTCTACTCACTGGGCCCTCAGTGCTGCCTAGAAATCCTACTGCATTTCCCCTGTCCTTTGACACTGCCATTCTCTTAGAGGACTTACATCTTCTCTTTTTGCCCCTCCAATGCCTCCTTCCTCATCCTCAATCGTGCTTGATGACCTCAATTTCTTTTTCATGGAGAAAATAGAAGCAGTAGAAGAAAACTTCCCTAGGTCTTCCCACCATATGTGCATTGTCAGTGTCCATGTGCTTACTTTTCCTTTTCCTTCCTTCCGGGTTCTGTGAGTTCTCTGTGCTCCAAAGGCCAGCACCTGCCCTGTTATTCAGATCTCATTTGCTGTCACCTCTTAAGTACACCATGTCAGGAATTCTTTCTTCTTCTTCTCCTCTCTTTATGTCCTGCATTTTTAGTTTATTCTCTCTCCACTGGATTATTTTCTGAGTTCACAAGCATACTATATATCTATTTTTAAAGATGAGAGATGTGTGTGTGTATCTTGTTCCCACTTACTTGTTCAGCTAGTTCAACCACTCCACTATTTCTCTACTCCCTTATGTCAATTCTCCTTGAGAGAGTTATTTATACTTTTTGTCTTCAAGTTATCTCCTCCAATTCTCTGTTCAACCCATTTCTATGAGTATTTACATACTCACGGAACTCACCCTTGTTAAAATACAATGAATTCTAGTCTCCTAAATTTAATTATGAATTCTCAGCCCTCATCTTATTGATCTATAGGAGCATTTAATGTTGTTGATAACATGCTCCTTGTTAAAATGCTCTTTTCACTTGGCATCTGGGACACCAGTTCCTACTGTTTCTCCTTGTCTATACTGGGACATTTCTTTTCCATCTCCTGTAATGGTTCCTCTGCATCTTTTTGACAGACATATATTGGGGATACTCCAGAGCTCATTCCTTAGACATCATTCCTTCTCTTTGTATAACTATCCCATGTCATGTCTATATACACCATCTATAAATTTACAAATTCAAGACATATCTTTAATCTGAGCATATCTCATGAACTCCACACTTTTGTATACACTGCCTTCTGGGTATCACCACTTAGATGTCTAAAAGGCATCTCACACTTAGCCTGTTCACAAAGACTTCCCAGACTCTCCTCCAGTCTGCTGCCCCAGCAGTGTTAGTAAACAGCAACCCACCTCTCATGTCACTCAGGCCAAGCACCTTCGAGTTATCCTAGACTATCCTCTTTTTCTTACATCTCACAATTTAACAAATCTTGTCATTGCCACGTTCAGAATGTATTCATAATTCTATTCTTTAGCTCCTTTAATCCTACCACCCTGGTACAAGTTACCATCATTGTTTACTTAGTTTATTATAACAGCCTCTCTTGATTACTCCTTTATTCCCCTTTAGTCTACTCTCAACATAGTAGCAAGAGCAGATCAATGAAAATACAAAATAGATCATGTGTGCCTCAGTTCAAACCCTCCATTTCATTCTTAATTGGCTCAGAGTAAGTGTAAAAGTTCTTACAATGGCCCACAAGGCCCTTTGTGTTCTAATACCTGGGTATTTTTTCTGATCTCACCCACAACAGCTTCCTTGGCGTTCATCAGACACACTAAGAAGGCTTCCACCTCAGGGCCTTTGCAATTCCTCCTTTTATCTGCCTGAACTTCTCTTCTCTAGGTAGCTGGGTAGCTCACTCTAGTACCCCTTTTAAATCTGTTAAAATATTACCTTTATTGAGAACTTCCTTTATTTCAATTTGTTAATTGAAATAACAATTTCAATTACAATTGAAATTGTATAATTTCAATTGTATAATTGTATATTGTATAATTGTATATTGTATAATTGTATATTGTATAATTGTATAATCCCCTTAGAATGCCAAGTTCCTTGAGCATAGGGACTTTGTCTTACTAGTGGCTGTGTTCTCAGTACCTACAGAAGTTCTGAAGACACAGTAGAAACTTAAAATTACATGTTGAATGAATGAATATAATTGAGAGAGTTCTTTGAACTCTGGTATCGATATTCATCTATACAGTGCTTCCTATGGGTCCGAGAGGAGGGACTAGAGTATAAGGGCTATAAACTGAAGTTTGCCTTCAGCTTCCCCAGGCTCCTTTCTTTAGTTTACCCCCTTCTTTCCTGCCTTTACTGATACATTTCTGCAGCTTTTTCTTCAGTCATACCTCAAGGAGCTGTTCTCCTATTTGCAGAGTGAGAAAGCATAAGGAGAAAGGAGACCCATCTCTTTCCGAATATACCCAGGAGACCACAGAGAACCAACGTTCTAACAAGGTGGTAGAGCCAAAGGATGCTCTCTGTAACAGAGAAATAGCACAGAGCACAATTTTGTGGAGGAGAATGAACAGTCCATAAATCAGCCTGAAGGAAGCTCTGATGCCTTACCAACATGGCTATTACTCACAGACCCACCTACCACCAAAACAGTTTCCGAGGAATACTAATCTGAAATTGTTATTCAATTTGAAGATCACTGATAGGTTCTGGAATGCAGGGCAAATTAGCATTAAATTCTGCAGTGTGGGGATGGATGAGAGGTGGGGGTCACTAAGGAGACTGATGGTCATGGAGGTTCTTGTTGCTGGGTAATAGGAAGGTGTATCAACCAGGAAAGCAAAAGCCTTTGATGGAGGGCTTTATGTGTCAGGTGAAGGTACTTCTGCTTGATTCAGTAGGCAGTAAACGAGGAGCCATTGTATTTTCTTAGCTGGGATAGAGGTGGTGACATTGTGAAAGCATTGTTTAGAGTGATTGAGAAACCTAGCTGTAAACAATATTAGAATGTAGGCCTTGAACAACCTGCATCAGAACCACATGAAGATGCATGTTTTAGTTGGTCTGGAGTAGGGCCCAATAATCTACATTTTAATCTGAATCTCTGTGGGAGAGGACTGAAAATTTGCTCTTTAAAAAAAAAAAAGTCCTAAGCCAAATGAATGTACACTAGTTTATAGCATGCATTACAGCATTTTTTTTCCAAACTGTAGGTTGCAAGCCATTAGTGAGCTGTAAAATGAATATAGTGGAATGCATTGGGTAACACAAATGAGTACATACATATGCTTCCATTTATATAGAGTTCATGAACAGGCATGACTATTGTGAAAGAAATCAGAATAGTAGTTTCCGTGGTGGCAGAGAAGGCTGACCAAAAAGGTGCACAAGTCCAGTGTTGGAAATGTTCTATATCTTGATTTGGGTGATGACTACCTCTGACTGATCCAACTGTACACTGAAAATCTATGCTTTTTGCTGTGTATAAATTATTCCTCAAAAATAACAAAAGTCATAAAAGAATGTAGAAATATCAATGCATTACCTGAGGTAGGGTTAACGGGTGTTTGTGTGTGTATGTATATGTTGTGTCATGATTATTCATCATGTATCTAAGTGTGTGTTGGAAGCACTGCAGTGGAGGATACAAGCTGGCAGCTAAGGGACCATTTATGTTTACTCTGTCTCCCTTTTGTTTTCTGTAGATTGATACTTTGATTCCTTGCAAATATCTTGCTATTAATATTTCTAGTATGTTTTTATCCTTATTAGGCCACTTGAGATTTTTGGTAACTTTTCTTCCAAACAACTCAATCTGATTCTAATTTTTTGTAAAGTTTCAGTGCAGCGCAGTATTTTGTGTTTCTGATGCAAGTGTAGCGGTAAGGCCTGGCTACAAAAGAATTTGGTCATATTTGTTCAGTAAGACAATTGACTGCTTCTAAACGCTTTGTTTAAATGAGTTGTAGATTTATAGCCGATCCATGGTTATCACCAATAAACATTACATTTTAAAGCAGGTAATACGTTTCCTGTTCAAAGGCAGATGTTTGGAGGCTGTTCATTTCCTGTTTATAGAGTTGGAAAAGGGAATACATGAAAGTACTGGTAATCCAAAGATGCATGCAAATAACTTAAGCTTATGTTTACTTTCTGTTTAACCTGTTATTGCCATAAAACATCATCAAACTTATGACCAAGTTCATTTTCTTGGGGTACTATGTACTCAGTGCACAAAACAGTTTTTCTCTGACAACTCTGGATATTGTTGATTTTCAGAATGAAAGTTCTCTTTGTATAATGAGAACTAAATACGTATCACTCTGAATCAAAATATGGACTATTTTAATGAGGTAAAATAAAGAGGCAAATTGTATTGAAATGAGCCATGCTGAGTATCCATCTTGTAGGACTAAGAATTGTTAGCTGGTTAGAACCTGCTTTTCTCCTGGCTTGAAATCCCTCTTGGGGTAAGGCACATCCTCTAACCACCTACATTTCCAGGATGATTTTTGGATCTTTTTTTTTTTTTTACTTGAAATATAGTTATAATTCTATGCATTATTTGTATTCTGTTTTCTATGGAAGGCTTATATAACACTGGTCCAGTCTTATTTTCATGTGGGAATACTTAGAACTGCTTTGATTTAGGGAAGGCAACTTTCTCCAAGCTAATATGAGTGTCCAGAAGAATCCGAACAGTTTAAAAGTTCTGGTGCATTCAAGAAAGTTAGGAATATTGGAGGCATATAATGGGAGAAAACTAGACAAAATTTCCCTTTTCTGTCTTTTCTACTAATGCCCTTCCCTGAGAGATGCTGTGGTGATAAGGGTCAATAGGATGTTGGTGAAGGTGGCTGGTTAGATAACTGGAATGTTAAAGAAGGTCCCTTCATGGAGGGGAATAATAAGATAGTTCCTACCTTTTGAGTTTGACTAAGGCCACCACATTGCCTACTCCCATGATGTTAGGAAGCACCATAAGATCGACAAATTTTCATGACATACTAGGAGAAAGACTAACTTTTTTGTCTTTTCATTACTTTAAATCCCAAGGAGCTCATGGTTAAAGTGAGAAGTCCATAAACGAAGTATACTCCACTCACAGAGGTCTCGGCTTATTATTTTTAACACAGTCCTCAGCATGATCATTTTTATTGCCTGTGCCTCAATAGCATCATCCCCCCCCAATTAATTAAATTATCTAGGCAATTGTCTTCTAGTTATTCAATTTCTATAGATGGGTTTTTATCCCTCTTAGAAGTGTTAATATAGAGACACTAAGGGTTTGAAGAAGTAATGTGAACATTTTAAGAAGAATTTCAGCTTATACTGAAGGAATATTGAATTGCAGAATAAGGTAACACCAGGTCTGATGAGAATATATAAGAAGGAAGTGTATACCAGTGACAAAATATAATAGATAGGGGTCCATTAAGATTCTGGGTTGCAAGTAAGGGAAGCCAATTTTGATTGTGTAAAGGAAGAGATTACTGGGATGTCATAGGATGTTGAGACTTTGGAGGAACAGGATTGGAAAGGGGTAGAATTAAGGGAGGACTGAAGCATGGGATAAAGTAATCTGGTCAGGACATGGTACACAGTATGCTAGATGCATTGCACACAACCACGTCTGCTAGACATCACCTCTGCCTCACGACATTACTTTTGGGCCGGATTCCCTGGCCACTATAAGTCACCGCCTCCCTCATTCTAGATTCACTTTACTGAGCAGAAATATACAACCATCCACTCTTAGTTCATATGCTTAGATACTAGCTGCAAAGGAGCTGAGAGAGGAAAGATCTTTCAAATTTCCATTTCTATATTGAGAAGTAATGTTCTATGCCTCCTACCTCCTTTCCCCAAATTAGGCACATGGGAAAATCCCTACCCAAAGAAGAAGTGTTCTTTATTATTATGCAGGAAGAAAAAAAACAAAGACAAATGTTCACTACAGTGTGTCTAGTAACTGGGAATTTTTAGGTAGAAGTTGGATGGATAACTAGAAATAATACTGTCCACTGTGTTGCTGTATGAGAGAACAGTTAGAAGATAGTTTCCTGCAAGCCCCTGGTCTAATTCTAATTCTGTGAGGTGCGGGCATTTTTTAGTTACTCTGGGGTGATTGTTGAGTTGTAAGAGATAAAACAGGGCAGCTGTGTGTGCCCTTTGCCTGGAAGCTTCACATTTCTGAATACGTTTCTGCCCCCACGAATTCAGAGCTGAGTCTTAATTAAATACTGTAGATTTGGCCTATTACCACTAGGGGTCATTCTTTTACATGTGTCATTCAAAATCATCTTAGAGGAGTTACCTGGTTCTGAGACAGCCTTAGAGGTTTGTTTTCTTTCCGACAGTTTTAACTCTGGCTACAAATTGCATTTGGTGAATCTGTGGCTCCAGTGCCTAGGTACAGAGTTAATTGCTATGGAGTTTGCGCTGCCGTTCAAAAATAAACAACATCCTGGGGAATGAAATTGGCAATTCTCAACATTCTATGCAATTTAATTTTCAACCCAGAATTCCTTTCACTTTAAGGCCTTCCCTCTCTGTTCAACACACACACAGGGCATTTCAAAAATCGAGTTAGGTTTGGGCTCGTTACAATGTTAAGTTTTTATTAAAACATGAGGAAATAAAGACACAGAATTAAGGCATTACGAGTGTTAAACATATTAAATATTCCATAAATTAACGTTAACACAAGGTGATTCCATATGTAACGTTCTTTGGGTATAATGGTGCGTGTCTAATTTTAAGTTTCTTTGTCAGTACCGGATGAGACACTTGCACCCTTGCACCCTACTGCCCCCCACCCAGGATGGGCCCTGTGTGCTGGCACACCAGTGTACATATGCTCCACCACACACATCTGCTCCAGCATACAGGGCTTTGTCTCAGACCTTGAAGGACTTGGTTTTGGCTGATTGCTTTGTGAGGATCAGTGAAAGTTAACACATAGTCTCCATTTGATAATGAAAGTTACCTTTCTACTCTTAATGAACATTGTCGATACTCACCATAATTAGATAAGAGGTGGGGTTAGTTTAGTGCATCATGGCATGGCATCACACTCCCTGAACTCTACCGCTGCTTCCCTACATGCTGATATTTTGTTTTTGTTGTACTGCCTGTTTAGATTCAGTTTTCAAATTTGATCACTGAATGGTTCACTGAGTTCAATCACAAAGGTAGGAAGAGCCTTCCTGGTGTCGGCACTCCAGGACACAAGTCCTCAGAGTCCTGTGTCTGAGGACTAAAGCCTGATCTGAGCCCGTGGATTCATTTGAGCCGCCATGCTGCACCACCACTGTAACGCCTCCCCTTCATCTTTTCCCTGATACTCAGCATTAATCCTCTATTCTTCCACTCCCCTCCTCTTCAACATTCTTCCTCTTCCCCTTTCATTAGTCCCTGTGCCAAGGGAGAAGAGTGTCCTCCTCCTTCCCCTGTCTCCTTCTTATCAGGGCATCTGTGGGGGACAATGGCAGAGCAGTAATACACAATGACACTAGATTTAATGCTTAAGTATACGACACGAAGAGAGTCTTCTGAGCATTTTAATGAGCTCTGTTTTCCTGGAATGGCAGAGAAAAGAAATAAAAGACAGTATGCAGAGCTCCTGTTTTTTTCTTATTGCTGCCATGAGGATAAAGATCAAAGTCTTTATCTGTGATTATCCATCAGACAAATGCAATAAAATGCCCAATTTGCGGTCAAGGCTAACTATGTTCTGTCTTTCAGAACACATTCATCTCCTAATCTTCTTGAGAAATCTTTCCTCCCTGAGGCCCCACGGGGCCCATGAGGAAGCATCCCTACCAGCAGCACCAAAATCTATAGATTGTTATCAAAAAATATGTTCCTTTGGGACAGGGATCTGGCCATGCCCTAGGCACATACAGGGTCTCAATAAAGGCGCCAGGAGCATAGGCATTTATGGAATCCCTAGGGTGTGATGACATGGATCCTTACGGTAAGGAAGATTCAGCAGTCAGCCAGTATTATGTGTGGCCTTTAGGAGCTTCCTCTAAAGTTTGGGCTCAGAAGTGGGGTAGGTCCTAGATATATGAATCAGTCATTCAACAGTGCAGAGTAAAACAACAGAAAGTGGCCCTCAGGGTTGAGACTGTGTCTGAACTCCTCAACTTGGTTCCAAGGGCCATAAGCATCCCTGCTTTTATAAAGTGAATTCCAAATGGTTCTCACTGACGTGGACAGACTTGGGAGGAATTGGAGGTGATGTCTGGCACACACAGAGAATCAGGAGCCACAAGGTGAGGAAGAAAATTCAATATTTCTCAATATCAAATGTTAACAGGAAGAAAAATGTTTGTTGTGCAACTGAGAGGTCGCAGGAAAAGCAAAGGTTAGAAGTGATTTTTGTAGGAGGGGAATCTTTATTTTCAGTTCTGTCTTTCATCCCATTTTTCCCTCTTCAGTGGGTGTGGAGAGTGGGGACCTCTGGTGTGATTGTTGAGCCTGGAGAGAACCTGGCATCTGTGAGACATTACTAGGAGGCAGACCGGGCCACTCTCTGAGACCCAGGCAATGTGGACCAACTGTTCTCTTGATCTCCTTGATCTTTTTTCCTCTTGGCTTCTTGAGCCTCCTACTCTCAGGAAGAGAGGGTTTGCCTTGCTTCATGCGATAAGCAAATCAAGCAGACTTTGCTTTGGGGAAGCAAGCAGATCACTGCTCTCTTAGTTCTGGATTCTTTACTTGCCCCTGTTCACTGAATTTTGGGCTACGCTCAATCTAAGTTGAGGAAGGAGGTGGAAAGTTGCCCTGAGTTATTTGACCAGCTTTGCTAGGAATAAATCTCTGTTGGGCTCTTCATATCTTTTCCCAAATGGTTAAAACACAGAGGGGAGCAGTGGGTGATTCAACTACATCCTAACTTCAGTGACTCTTAATTGGAATCAAAATGGGTTATGCCTAGTTCACAGGTTCCTGGGGATACTTAGGTCCATGCTTTATCATTTGCCAAATAAGGAAAGTGATGTCAATCATTTCTTCTTGTGGTAAAATATATATAACTTAAAATACACCATTTTAACTATCTTTAAATGTGTAGCTCAGTAGCATTAAATACATTGACATTGTTATGCAATCATCACCACTATCCATCTCTAGAATGTTTTTGTCTTTCCAAACTGAAACTCTGTACTCATTAAACAATAACCCCACATTACCTCTTCCCCTCAGCCCCTGGCAACCACCATTCTATTTTCTGTTTCTATGAATTTGACTACTCTGAATATCTCATAAGTGGAGTCATACAGTATTTGTCCTTTTGTGACTGGTTTATTTCACTTAGCATCCTGTTCTCAAGGTTCATCCATGTTGTAGCATGTGTTAAAATTTCCCTGCTTTTTGAGATTGAACAATATTGCATTGATGTATGTCCCACATTTTGTTTATCCATTTATCCATAAAGGTATAAAGAAAGTGAAGTCAATCTTGAATGCTCATATTCCTTTTTGTCCAGAGCGCTGTTTATGCTGGTGGTCTCAGCATCACCGATGTTAACAGCATCACCTCTCCTTGCCAAATTTCCCCATTTGGACAATGAATTATGTGGTTATCCTTTGAGGACAACTCTTCTAGAATCTCCATATTTCCTGTAACTGATCTCATGTTCAGTGCAAGTTTACAGCTATTCTACAAATATCCACTAAACTCAGAACCGACAAGGCACACATCTTTCAAGTGCAAATGGGGCATATCAGTGGGTGGTATTTTCCCAAATGAAAGAAGCAGAGATGATTGGTGATTTTCAGGCAGCTGGATAAATATCTTACAGACATCGCATTTCAGGAGACTGGACTATCCCACGTCTGTCTAAATAGGAGAGCATTCCTAGCAAGTCTTAGAGGCAGCCAGAAAGTGAGTCTGTCACAAGTGCTTCTCTCATAGCTGGGTGAAAACAGTGGAAAGCTAGAAGTCCATGTCTTTCTTTCCATACTGGTCTGAAGCCTCTGTCAAAAGCTGTTAAGGGAGAAAAGGGGTGTGATTTTGACTCACAGAGATTTTCCCAAAGAGAATTTGCATCTTTTGTTGACTCCATAATAGGAGAAGCCCTGCAGAGAGTTTACTTCAGTGCAGTTGATGAGACAGGATATTTGTAAAGTGTAGTAGCTGGAGGGACCCAGCATGAGCTGATCACTTAAGAACTTCTAAACTTCCAGGCAGATGACCTGAGGTAGAGTCTTCACTTTGCCACAGGAAAGCCTCCCTAGGATTAAAGTTCTATCTAAGCAGAAAGCTTGTCTGGTTTGTTTGCTGACATACAGATGATGACTGGCCCATAGTAGATGCTTTAAAAAATATCAGAGAAATGGATGAGTGAATGACTAACTTTGTGCCCGTCACTTAGTTTCTCAAGAATCCAGTTGCTTTGTTTATAAGATAGGGACAATGCCACCTTCTCTGCCAGTTTGTTTTCTTAGGAAGGGTTTTGGACCTTCCCCTAAAGGAAGCATGGAATAAGATGACTCCAGACAAGGAGTATTTTGTACCATCAATAAAATTTTATAATTAAATTTTACAATTAAAGAAGCCAGACAAATATATCATAAGTTAACCATTGTTAAATTTTAACACCTCCCTCTGTTCTGTCTACTTTTTCACTTTACAACAAAACCACAATTGAAACAATGGGCTATACATGTACTTAATTTAAACAATCAAATAGTTTTACAAATTATGGCAGGAATGGTAACTGTTTACCAAAATCTGTGTCCTCCTATTTTTTCTTGATACACAGCTAGGCTCCATTTCCCAACCCCTGTGGCAGTTACGAGTGGTCACATAACTGAGTTCTATCAATTCAGTTGGGACGGAAGTGGTGTGGCTCTCTGTCTTGGCATGTTCCTTCAGAACTCCCCTGAGTGATGCCCTGTGCTCCTTGACAGCCTTGTATAGTGATAAACTTGGCTTAGACATCAAGTGGAAGAAGGTGGAGCTTCTTCTTGATTGAGCTCATAGAAGAGAGTCATATCCATCATAAAGAAACACTCACCTTGGACTGTTAAATGAGTGAGAATAAACTTGTATTGTGTTGGAGGCCATTATTCTCGAGTTTGTTAACAGCAGGTAGTGTCATCTGAATACTAATACACAGTTTTACTACCTTAGTGCTCTTTTGCCACCTCCATTATCTGCTTCCCAGAGACAAACATTTTCAACTTTTTAAATTGCTTATTTTGGTGTTTACATCAAAATCTCAAAATAACAAGTTTACATTGCTAGTTCTTTTTAGTTTAAATGGTTTATTGACTTCTCACTATGGAAGATAAAATGTATCTCTTTTTCACCACCATCCTCTTAGCCCTGCCTCTCATTCCTATGACATAGTTGTATCAGAAAAATAGGTCAGTATTTATTATTTAAATTATTCTTATCATGTTAACACTGTTCACAGCTGAGACATGTATTTTACATGATCAGTTTTTCTTTCTTTTATAAGAGATTCTTTTATCTGGAATTAATAATTTACTCCCGCTTCCTGCTCATCCTCTTCATCCTTCTCTCCCTTTTTCACTTGCTTGGTTTTCTAAGTACTAACCATTAATTCAATCTCAAATTCTTCACCAGCTGGGTAAGTCTTCTCTCACTACCTGCACAGAAATTAAACTTTTTATCAATTTCATTTTCTTAAAGAAGTATTTCCCATCCAACTGCAACCAATGTGGAAAGTAGCTTTTAAACCTGCTGAGTAAATGTCATTGTGCAACTCTTTTCAACATCATCACAAGGACATTTTTTACCTGTCTCTTTACTAACTCCCTATTTCCCATATTGCATTTTGTTTTCTTTCTTGTTATTTCTCTCATATTGATACAACACATTTTCCAATAGCTTCCTGGCATAGAGTACATGGAAGGTAAACTGTGTGTGTGTGTGTCATGGCTGAAAATATCTTGACAATCTGAGTATACCATTCTATTTTGAAAAAAAAAAAATCCTCAGAATTTTGAAGATATTTCTCTACTGTGTTCTAGCTCCTGGAGTTGCTATTATTGGAGAAATCCTAGGCTATTAGTGAGAGAGAATTATTGTTATTCTTGAATTATTTGTAAATGATTATTTGTAGAAGAATTATTGTAATTGTTTGTAATTGAATTACTTATATTAATTTATATTGAATTATTTGTTGTTCTTTATATGAATCTTTTTTTCTCCTTATCTGGAAGCTTCCAGAACTTTCTTCTTATCACTTATGTCTTCAAATTTTTAGTAATGCTCTTCAGTTTCTATCTTATGGACAATCATGTCTCTCAGTTCTGGAAAAAAAATTGAATTATATCTTTGATATCCTCTCTCCATTTTCTCTTATCCTTTTTTCTAGATCTTTTATTATTCAGACATTGTACTTCCTGAATCATTTGTCTTCCATCCTTCATCACTTTTCTTCTGCTTTGCTCTCTAGGTGATTTCTATAAATTTATATTTTAAATGTTCTATTATTTTAAATTTATTTTCTATTATCATAGCTTATGTATAGTCTATGCCTGTTCTTTTATGTAGCTTTCTGTTTTTGTTTCACAGATGCAATATATCTACTTATCTTTTTGAGAATATTAATGATAGAAACTATTCGGTTTACATAAAACTAAAGAAACTAAAGTTGAGGA
Source organism: Physeter macrocephalus (assembly GCF_002837175.3). NCBI lineage: Eukaryota > Metazoa > Chordata > Mammalia > Artiodactyla > Physeteridae > Physeter > Physeter macrocephalus. Next base: position 61,172,448 of record NC_041233.1, read on the forward strand.
GAGTTGTTTGTTTATTTGCTTTCCATCTCTATTTCCAACATTCAGTGCTTGCTTTAAATGTCTAGTAATCCTTGATTTTGCTCATATTAAAGAGAAGAATAAAGAATTCACTAGAAACCCTGTGCATTTGATTAGAATTGTTCACTATGGTTCTAACTTTAACAGTATCTGAATGGGTGCTTTCTTTGGGGAATTCAGTCAGTATCTTTAAGTCAGTATCTAATGTCAGTATTTTTAGGTCTTCTAGTTCCAGCTAGTCAGATATCCAAGAGGGAAACTGCTTCGGTATTCCTATTTGAAGGATATAAACTGGTATAAACTTTCTAGGAGCCACACAGAAGAATAATGAAATGAGGGGATTTAACATTCACTGTGACACTTTTACTTAATTCTCTTCTTTTGTTTTTCCCCAGAAATGAATTTCTCCCCTCAAATGTTTCTGGAATCCCGAATCTAGACATATTCCATTTTAGTCTGTCTAGAGAATAAACTCCTAGTCATCAGCTCAGGTTGAAGAGAGTCAGCCATGTGACTGTACACAGTGGGGTAGATAATCTGTGGATCTTACTTTCTTAAGAGATCTTCAGACACTCTAATTAGCCCCACGTTCATCCCCACTTCCAAGGTACCTGTTTCCCCCACTTCCTAAGCCTTTTAGGGATTCATACATAAGGCTTCTTCTTGGCTTTCCCACTTCAAGAACAGAATTAAGATTTTTCAGATATGCTCAGTCATATCCTTGGCATATCTTTCCATTTGCTTCCAGCTTCCAAAATCTTGTTATTATCTCATTGCCCATTGTTTAATTTCACACAGTTTTGTGCCTTAAAACATTTGTCATCTTTGTGGGGCCTAGGGCGTGGATTAAATAGAAATATATGTATTCATCTGCCATCTCTAATAATAAGATGAATGCAATTTAATTTTTCACTAACAACACATTAAATCATAGATTTCTAATGTAAGAATATTCCTTGAATTATAAGAGCTCTAATCTATTACCAACATAGAAAATTCTCTTTCCTGACAGCCATGCTATTCATGAGAAGGTGAGTACACTTAGAGGACTGTGTAAAGTCATTCAGCATTCATCCAGCAAATAATTATTTAGTGACTATGATGAATTAGGTAGTGGAAATACAAAAGTGAGTGACACATAATCTTAACTTCAGGAATTGGCCATGCTGGTGAGTAATTCAAGAAAACTAAAAATGAATAGAATATTAAAAGGGCTTCAATAATGCCGACAACAGGAAAATCCAGAAGTGGGTTTTGATCTTCTTCATGATCTGAATGAATAAGAATTAAAAGCATATTAGACATTAATATTCCAAGAGATGGAAAGAGAACCAGCCAAATAAAAACAGAAATAATGAAAGCTTAAGAGATATAAGAAATATGATACATTTAAAGAACTAAATACAATGCTAGAAGGCGACAATAAGAAAAGACAGAAACTTTGACATGAGCCAGATAGTAAGGAGCTATATGTGGCATGTTAAGTTGTTTAGAACAATGATGAGCCATAGAAGAGTCTTAGTTGGGTCATGACAGGTGAATGGAGCCATGTAAGAAAAAAAATCACAAATAATCCACTATTGATGATCCACAGTATCTTTGCCTAGTCTGTCCCTTACTATCCAGCTCATTTTCTTGTACTTCCATGGTTGTTTAGCTAATTGTGTTGCAATTATTACAGCTTCTGGGTAGTCTTATTTACAACCATCAGAGCTTATTCATTGATAGTTAGTGCACTGTCAACTCTCAGGCAGTGAGATTAAAAATTGTATCTTCTGCCGCTGCTCTGAGAAAAGATGGGGCACTATCATGAAGTGAATGATTTGTTCTGGTGCTTTTCCAGGCAGTAGAATGTGCCAGTTGTGTTCTCGTGCTAAGTCATTAGAATCTGGAGCTAATGGTTTCAGTCTCAATTTAAGCCATTTTCTCTCTTGCAGTTCTGTGACTGCAGATCATATGTTAAATCATTTCCCACCATTTGACAAATGAACAACTTTGTCCTGTTAAAGTATCATACCCTCTCATGATGTCATTCAGAGTGTGGGGCTTTGGGAGGGTCCTATTATCACTGTATTATCTAATACTTTCTCTACAAAAATGGATTACAATACCCAAGGTGGTTGGGGACAGTGGATCTTAATCTCATATTCTCCAAGGAAAATAGTACAGTGTAAGAAACAAGGCTGGATTGATGAGAATCAGGCAGACTGGGGTTGAAACCATAGCTTCACAACTTGCTTATTATATGACTATGGGAGACTGAATCTCTGATTCCTTCCTATAAAATAGGGATATATATACATGCCCACAGGGTTATTCTAAGGCTTAAATGAAATAATGTGAGTAGAACAAACTATTAGAATTTTAAATATTATTGTGACTTTTTAATACTGAACATTTCTAGATGGCTAAGTATGTACCTTAATTTTTGTATTTCTGTTGGCTTACTCCATGGTAAGAATTTTTTTCTTCTAATTTTTTTTATTATGGTAAAATACTCATAGCACTTACCATCAAACCATTTTTAAGTGTACAGTTCAGTAGTATTAAATACATTCATTATGTTGTGCTACCATCACAACCATCTATCTCCAGTTCACTTTTCATTTTGTAAAACTGAAACTCTATACCCATTAAACAATAACTCCCCATTTCCCCCTTTCCCCTCAACCTCTGACAATTATTTTACTTTCTGTCTCTATGATTTTAACTACTCTGAGTACATGGCAGGGATTTTTAAAAAGTTATTAAATAAAGGAGACAACCTTCTGGTCTAGAGTTAGCTCTGCTTAAAACAGCTCATGGGGAAATTGTGAATTCAATAAGTTTTTCTTTGAGCTCTGCTGGTCTCCACTTTCTGTGACCTTTCAATTCTCCTGTACCTGTCCTTTCTTTTGTCATCCTGGGTCCTTATGTGTTCTTTTACTTTCTCTTCCCCATATTAAAATTTAATTGTAGGAAATAAGGAATGATTTCTTAGTATTCAAATGTCATTTCTGTCTCAATGGAGGAAGATTTTGGCTACAAGTATGAGAAACACCTTCTCAAACTGCCTTAAAGGTTATGGAAATGCATTTTTAAGTATAGTAAGTCCTGTATCAGAGCAGGATTCAGATATGTCGATTCCATGGCTTAGTAGCATTATTAGGGGTCGGTTTCTCTGTTCTGTCAATTACAGCATCGGCTTAATCCTCAGGCTGGTTGCACTTACCAAACGATGATTTCCTTTAATAACTTGGCCTACTGGTTTCTTCTTTCACATCAAACAGCCAAAAATTAGAAATGAAAAGCATTTTTTTTCCATAATTATGGAGTCAATGATCTTCCCTTCAGCCCTCTTGGACCAAGTTAAATGCCCCGTTCTAGATGAAACTCTGTTTTCAGAGTATGACCTGCCCTCTGCCATTCAGCCCTACCTGTGGGGCTCTGAATGAGATCATCTTCCTCTAGGCACAAAGGCTACCTGGAGGGCTGCGTTAGAAAAGAAAAATGGGAATATGATGCCGTCTAGACTATTCATGTCTAATACACATCCCCTTCTTCCTCTAAAAATGACTTATTCTCACAAAAGAGCCTTCACGATCCAGTGAGTAGGTAATGGATTAATTGGGAGGATGATAGAGTTACCTTCTCTGCAAGATGTATGAACATCTGCTTGAAGTCCCACCAAGCAGAGAACCAGAACCAGGGGCTTTTGTGTCCATCATGAAGAATACCCATTTTCTGTGGGCTTGAATGGCTGTGAACACAGGAAGACTGTTGTGTATGTATCTTCTGCTGGCCTTCTAGCCTGAATCACCCTTAATTTTGTCCCTTATCAATAAATCCAGTTACCCTGCACATCCTTCCCTCAACCCCCTCTCTCAGAGTCACTTAGGAAAGACAGCAAATGAAAGCAAATGTGTTGATGCATTTTCAGGAAAACGTTTTACCAAAACCCTTCTGGAAACAGATGGCATCTCAATCCTCTAAATATAAGGATAAAATTTCCTCCCTCCCTGCTATTCTTTTCAAATTAGACTGAGACTTGGATATAGGATCTGGGATTTGCTAATAATACAGATGTGTACACACCCATTCCACTCGGTTTCCTCATAGCCTTGAGGACAACTATTTGGTTCCATCAGTTTACCACCATCAGTCACTATTGGTTCTCCCTTGAGCTAATTTCCCCCCCCCCGCCCCGTGTCACATTGCTCTCTCTTTCATTGTTTTGGTACAGAGAAATGTGAAAGATGGATTCTTTATTGACATGCTTGTTAACACAGACAGTTGCATTCCCCAATAATTATATACTAATGAAAAAAATGGGGCAGAGCTTGTGATTTTGTAAGTTCTAGGGTTAAAGAGTTTGTTTTTATGTTTGGTTTCATTATGAAGTGACAGATTTGTGGCAGAGAGTAAAATTAAGGATTTTAAAAGAGAGAACAAAGATGAAAAGGAAAATTATTTGTCTGTGTGTGACTTACGTGATGGCCCATCCACATAGAATTAGAATCTTATGGATCTTAAACATTGTATTAACATGAGCCCACTTGAAGACAGGGGACAATACCCTAACCTTAAGTAGATTACAGAGAAAATAGGGGATTTATTAGAACAGCTCAGTACTGAGTAAGTAATAGAACAATCAAATTTTGGAGAAACCAGAACCAGGGCAATGATAATAATTAATTTATCAAATATTAATATTGGCAGATGTTATTCATGGAACTGTATTTTAACTCATTTAATCTTAAAACAACTTGTTTGGGTCAACTTGTTTGGCTCATCTTGGTCATCTTGTTGGATAAAAACAACAAGCATTTCACTGTATCTCAAGTTTTTATATGTCAGGAATTTAGGCAGTGTGTGGCTTTGCACCTTATACTTCGTACAACATTGGCTGAAGTCACTTGGTGGTTTACTACTAAAGCTGGGCAGGTCAAAAGCACCCAAGATCGTTTCATGCACATCCACAGCACCTTGTTGAGAATGGCTGGAAGGCTGGGCTCAGCTGGACCTTTTACACTTTCTGTGTAGTTTCAGAACATCTCCAGATGATCTCTCCTGTGGAGTGTTGGATTTCTTACAAGGTGGCTCTGGGATATGAAAGGGAGCGTTCTCAAAGAAAGAAAGTAGAAGCTGCAAAGTTTTTCAGATCTGGGCCAGGACACTGGCACAGTTACTTTTGCTGTATTCTAAAGCAGTCACAGAGTCTTCCCAGATTCAGGCGGAGGGAACATAGACCCTACATCTCGATGAAAAGAGTATCAAAGAATTTGAAGCCATCTTTAATCTGCCATAGCCCTAAAAGGTAGATGTTAGAGATACTGTTACCCTCATTGTACGTAAGGTCACACTGAGCTAAAAAGAGAAGAAACGTAACTTTCTCAAAGTCTCACAATTAGTAAAGAGCTGTGGATTTGAACCCAGGTAGTCTGGCTCTAAACCTGTATTTTGAACCACTTGATGGCCTTTAATCACTTCTAGATATAGACATTCTCATGCAAGAAGTCTCTTTCTATCTCTCAGAGGCTAGCTTGCAGTTCTGCTTCCTTCTTTTGGCAAAGAGCAGGGCCACTGCAGCTCCAGACTCAGATAAAATCCGAGATCCCAATTTTAAAGTCCTTGGGAATGCCTTGGCTGGCACAACATGAATTATGAGCCTATCCTTGGGTCAATAAATACGGTCAAGGGGTAGAGGTATTCCATCTGGGTTAGACTAGGTTCTGGCCAACCCGCATAACCAAGCAGACCTTGTGTGTTACCAGAAAGAGGGAGGAACGGATGCATGGCAGACAAGCACCACTGAGGCTCAGGACAATGGGTATGTAACCTGCATGTTAACCAGATACTTGAATCAATCCTCACTGTCTATTTGAGGTAAATGCTTAAACAACTTGGTTTTCCAGAGAACTGATTGCCTCCCAAGGATGCCCATGACTATTTAAAGAGTTTCAAGCTTCAGACAGCAGATGAGGAAAGTGTTTTGGAATACTAAGTTTGTTCCCAGCCTTTGCATTAGCACTGTGCCACAAAAACCTATCAAGAGAGTATCTGGTCTACTTAAACCTCTATACCTTTTCACTATGGTATCCCCAGAGTCTAGCACAGATGGATGGATGGGTGAACAAACCTGGTTCAACACAATTTAACAAGCACTTTATTGAACCATCAGGTTGATTATCTCCCCAGAAAGATTGATAATTTTGACATTGAGGATAATAACAGATTCAGGACTTGTGAAAGCGTCCTTAGGGGGTTGTGATTTCCAGAGTCAACAATGACTGTGTAAATTCTCCAAAGGAAGAGAAAGTCTGTGCAGAAAAGTCAGCCTTAGCCCAGGCTAAGCCTCTCTAGGTGTGAGAACTTCCCTTATAAAACAGAAACTATCAAGTCAAAGTTTCCATGAGGTCAAAAGAAACTGGACTATTAGGAACTGCACTTCTTTAAGTACTTCTCCTCAGAGCTAAAATGCTAGTTTTTAAGCTATGTGATCAATAAGGTCTCTCCTAACCCTGTCTATGATTTACAATTCTAGTGCTGAAAAGAACCATTTCCTGGAATGTTCTGTATGATTTTTTTTTTGGAAAATTAAGTTATATTGTAAATGTACTTGGGTAATTCAATTTAAAGGAACTCTATCATGAAATCCACAAAAATGAAGAATTATTTTCTATAATCTGTCCATTTTTCAACATTTGTGTGAACTTGGATTTTTGCACATCAAGTTTGCCTTAGCTACCCCTGCAGTGCCCCACTTCCCACAAGCCAAGACTTTCCTGGATTCTTTGTGGCCCCACAAAGAGCCATGAGGAAGCCTTTAGCTGCTGGTCTAACAGCATCACCTCCATCAGTTGACATCCAGATAATCTAAGGAAATACATCACACTGGAGTGCCAGATGGATTCAGACATAACACAAAAGGGAGTCAGCCCTTTCAAACCACCCCTATAGACAAGAGGAGCTGAGTGATATATTCAAACACAATGAGACTGGGCACTGTCATAAAAAAGAATTATGGTGGCAGAAATCACATCCACTGTTGCATTTTGGGCATGCGGTCCATATGCCCTGGCTTACAAAGTGTGTACACAAAACTTGTATCAATTCCAGAGCCACGAGATGGAATTTCAAATGTAATTCAATTTCCTATTGCCAAAAAGAGAATAAGTATTCAAATTCCTTGAGAATATTAATATTAATAACCATAATTCTTATAGAAAATGACAAATACACATGCATGAGTATGTATATTCTTAAATATATACACATATGTATTCACACAGGTAAATAAATGTATCTAGAACAAAAGATTCTAACACCATTGTGCCAGGCCAATAAACAAAACACAAGGCAAAAAAAAAATCCACCACACATTAATTGTCTTGTAGGTACAAGATTCAAAGCAAGCAAGATACAAATTAGTCCCTTTCTCACATAAGACTGTTGCTAGGCCTGGGAGGTACAGAGCAAGGTGACAGGGGCAATTACCTCAATGAAGAAAAATATCTGCACAAAAAGAAAAGTTTGACATGGTTCATCAGGGGCTCCTCCCTCTATTTTCTGAATGTATTCCAATCTATGTCTAAGTAGATTTTTTTTTTAACTCCTAAGTTACAAGACTTTAGTAAAAATCCAGGGAAGGCAGGAAAACAAAAGTTGATACACTCCTTTCAGATTTGAAGTAGGGCCAATATAGTGTGACTTGAAGGCTGTATGGACATATTCACGTTCACACACACACGCATACACACAATTAACAAGTATGTTGGATCTATAGTAGGGTTTTTCAATAGTAGAACTGTTGACATTTTCTACCTGATAATTCTTTGCTGTGAGGGCATGTCTTGTGCATTATAGAATACTTTGCAGTATCTCTCACTTCTATGCAGTGGATGCTAGTAGCATCCTTTCCTCTACCCCATTGATTACAGCCAAAAATCTCTCCAGACATTGCCAAATGTCCCTTGTTGGGCAAATTCCTTCTGGTTGAGAAGCACTGGTTTAAAGTGAAGACTCCAATTACCTCTCCATTATGACTATCCTAAACATTCTTATCTACTATAGGCATTATTATGAAAGATTTATTTTCAAGGCACTTAAATTAGTTCTTTCAGTCTAATTATAAGGGTACCTGTTTTAGGTTTTATTTCTTAGAAGAGCCTGAAACAGGGATTTGTGTGCAAGCAATTTGTCAAAGGACTGTTGCATGGAGAAATCTGTGAGGGAGGGAAGCAGGTTAGGGATGGAGAAAGAGCAGCAAATACATGGATTCAGATGAGATCTAGCCTCAGGCTGATCCCTTGGGAAGCTCTGAAGTATAAATTGCACCATGGAATTTGTCCAGCTTTGAGTCAAGAATACTAGACTTCTGTACCCTGCACGGGTGAGTCATTGTCTCGTTACCCTTGCAGTAAATGTTGAGACTTGGCAATCGCATCTGCTATAGGATTTCTCCATAAAAATTTTGAATGAAGTTGGTTAGCTTACAATATTTTCTCCAAAGACGGGTATTATTATGAAAATGGAAACACACTGCAAATGGTCAATATTGGCATTAACCCTGGTCTGATATAAAATTCCTTCATTTAAAATATACTTTTTTGAAAAAGATATTTTACTAGAATTAGTATCATTTATGAGTGCCTTTTTACTATAAATGTGCCTCCAAGCGTAAATTTATAAAACATTTTTAAAATTTGTATTGCATCTTCTCTACAGTGGTACAATGGGATATATATATATATATATATATATATATATATATATACACAATTCACCAGAATGGCAATAACCCATATCTCCAATATACACTTAAAATATGTCTTCTGTCCCTTTCTCCCATTTGTTTGTTTGTGCTCAGGGAAAGTGAAAATGGCAATAAGAAAGGTAAGAACGTTATCATCATTATACAGGAAGAACATTACTGTAAACAAAAATGAGTCATTGAGATTGAGAGAGGTGAGAGAAAACTAGAAAGTAATATACTTCATTTTCAAAGCTAATGCAAATGACTCTCTGATTGTTGTGTGGGGTTGTTGTACCATTATTTCCCTGCACACATGCACATACACACACACACACACACACACACACTCACACACACTATGGAAAGATGAGTTATCACAAATAACCCTTGTTTGAAAAATACTATATAAATATATATGCATAAATCTCCATGCAAATACCTTTTAATGTATCTATCATTTAGATACTACTCACAATTGAATGGGATATATAATATTATAAAGATGAACCAAAATGAACCTGACAAAGACATGGTTATCTTTGTTTAGAAAATGACAGTGTACGCACTGGAGGCATTTAAAGCCTATACCTACAAGTCCATCAAGTGCTCTGTTAATTGCTGTCATGGGACACCTTACTTTTTCAAAGTTTGCAGTCTAGTTGAGTAGGCAGAATAAACACATGGACGAGGATGACAATTAATTCCAGGTCATAAATAGTTAAACAGGGGGTAGCTATAGAATATGCTAGAAGGAATTCTGGAAGGAGAGACACTGTTCTTTTGAGATAACCAGGACACACCGGGGGTATTTAAATTAGATTTTGAAGCTGTGTGAGGTACTTCGTCTATTGTTAGGCAACATTTAGATATTCCAAGCAATTCAAAGTTTTATTTGTGATGTTCTAATTTCAAGTAGCAGTGTTGGCTTCCTTAGGTAACCCCAAAGGAATAGTAAGGGTTTCTCTTTAAAATTTGTATTTTTTTTCTGTTTAAGAAATTATGTCAGCTTATTTAAATAATTCAGAAAGTCTGAAGAAGAAATGAAAGGTAATCCATAACCCCAACACCTTTTGCCTTTTGTAAACCACTACTAAACTACTGATAAGTAGGAATGGATTTCTTTTCAGAGTTTGAGGCAAAAAATTGCCTTACACACCTATGTGTGGTCTAAAAATGATGTGAGAAGTTATAGCCTAAACTGTATTAATGTTTCAACACCCAGTTACCTACTAATAACTATCCAACACAATCTCAAACATTTCTGTGATAGGGAACTCTAACTCCTGGGGAAACCTAAACTATTTCAGAGACTTAATGTAGTCTGAAAATGCTTCAATATATTATATCTAAATCTTCCACCTCTCATTTTCCATGTATTTCCCTGATCCTGGGTGCCCCGAGAATAGATTAAATCTTCCAATTCTAAGGTTTTCGTGGCTTCTTTGTTCCCTTCTCTGTCTCTTGACCAAGCCCCCTGTTCACTGTCTGCTGAATACACTAGGAGGTGTTCACAAGTAAAATTGCAACAATAATATTATGGAAAAAATTCTAGGTACTCTCTAAATTGTGCACATAGAGATCAGAACTGTACTGTGCTAAAAAAGTAACAAGCTAATAACTAATTGTTGTCATACAATGAGAACGACAATATTGCTATTATGCAGGAAAGACTTCATTACTTATCTGTCTTCTTTCTTCACCACCCCCCTTCCACCAAATGGCCTCAACAATATCTGCTGGGCTTTTTAAATTTGATATCTAATAAGAAATAATTATGTGTGTCAGCTTTCAGCTGTCTATTCACGTTCACACACACACGCATACACACAATTAACAAGTATGTTGGATCTATAGTAGGGTTTTTCAATAGTAGAACTGTTGACATTTTCTACCTGATAATTCTTTGCTGTGAGGGCATGTCTTGTGCATTATAGAATACTTTGCAGTATCTCTCACTTCTATGCAGTGGATGCTAGTAACATCCTTTCCTCTACCCCATTGATTACAGCCAAAAATCTCTCCAGACATTGCCAAATGTCCCTTGTTGGGCAAATTCCTTCTGGTTGAGAAGCACTGGTTTAAAGTGAAGACTCCAATTACCTCTCCATTATGACTATCCTAAACATTCTTATCTACTATAGGCATTATTATGAAAGATTTATTTTCAAGGCACTTAAATTAGTTCTTTCAGTCTAATTATAAGGGTACCTGTTTTAGGTTTTATTTCTTAGAAGAGCCTGAAACAGGGATTTGTGTGCAAGCAATTTGTCAAAGGACTGTTGCATGGAGAAATCTGTGAGGGAGGGAAGCAGGTTAGGGATGGAGAAAGAGCAGCAAATACATGGATTCAGATGAGATCTAGCCTCAGGCTGATCCCTTGGGAAGCTCTGAAGTATAAATTGCACCATGGAATTTGTCCAGCTTTGAGTCAAGAATACTAGACTTCTGTACCCTGCACGGGTGAGTCATTGTCTCGTTACCCTTGCAGTAAATGTTGAGACTTGGCAATCGCATCTGCTATAGGATTTCTCCATAAAAATTTTGAATGAAGTTGGTTAGCTTACAATATTTTCTCCAAAGACGGGTATTATTATGAAAATGGAAACACACTGCAAATGGTCAATATTGGCATTAACCCTGGTCTGATATAAAATTCCTTCATTTAAAATATACTTTTTTGAAAAAGATATTTTACTAGAATTAGTATCATTTATGAGTGCCTTTTTACTATAAATGTGCCTCCAAGCGTAAATTTATAAAACATTTTTAAAATTTGTATTGCATCTTCTCTACAGTGGTACAATGGGATATATATATATATATATATATATATATACACACTTCACCAGAATGGCAATAACCCATATCTCCAATATACACTTAAAATATGTCTTCTGTCCCTTTCTCCCATTTGTTTGTTTGTGCTCAGGGAAAGTGAAAATGGCAATAAGAAAGGTAAGAACGTTATCATCATTATACAGGAAGAACATTACTGTAAACAAAAATGAGTCATTGAGATTGAGAGAGGTGAGAGAAAACTAGAAAGTAATATACTTCATTTTCAAAGCTAATGCAAATGACTCTCTGATTGTTGTGTGGGGTTGTTGTACCATTATTTCCCTGCACACATGCACATACACACACACACACACACACACACACTCACACACACTATGGAAAGATGAGTTATCACAAATAACCCTTGTTTGAAAAATACTATATAAATATATATGCATAAATCTCCATGCAAATACCTTTTAATGTATCTATCATTTAGATACTACTCACAATTGAATGGGATATATAATATTATAAAGATGAACCAAAATGAACCTGACAAAGACATGGTTATCTTTGTTTAGAAAATGACAGTGTACGCACTGGAGGCATTTAAAGCCTATACCTACAAGTCCATCAAGTGCTCTGTTAATTGCTGTCATGGGACACCTTACTTTTTCAAAGTTTGCAGTCTAGTTGAGTAGGCAGAATAAACACATGGACGAGGATGACAATTAATTCCAGGTCATAAATAGTTAAACAGGGGGTAGCTATAGAATATGCTAGAAGGAATTCTGGAAGGAGAGACACTGTTCTTTTGAGATAACCAGGACACACCGGGGGTATTTAAATTAGATTTTGAAGCTGTGTGAGGTACTTCGTCTATTGTTAGGCAACATTTAGATATTCCAAGCAATTCAAAGTTTTATTTGTGATGTTCTAATTTCAAGTAGCAGTGTTGGCTTCCTTAGGTAACCCCAAAGGAATAGTAAGGGTTTCTCTTTAAAATTTGTATTTTTTTTCTGTTTAAGAAATTATGTCAGCTTATTTAAATAATTCAGAAAGTCTGAAGAAGAAATGAAAGGTAATCCATAACCCCAACACCTTTTGCCTTTTGTAAACCACTACTAAACTACTGATAAGTAGGAATGGATTTCTTTTCAGAGTTTGAGGCAAAAAATTGCCTTACACACCTATGTGTGGTCTAAAAATGATGTGAGAAGTTATAGCCTAAACTGTATTAATGTTTCAACACCCAGTTACCTACTAATAACTATCCAACACAATCTCAAACATTTCTGTGATAGGGAACTCTAACTCCTGGGGAAACCTAAACTATTTCAGAGACTTAATGTAGTCTGAAAATGCTTCAATATATTATATCTAAATCTTCCACCTCTCATTTTCCATGTATTTCCCTGATCCTGGGTGCCCCGAGAATAGATTAAATCTTCCAATTCTAAGGTTTTCGTGGCTTCTTTGTTCCCTTCTCTGTCTCTTGACCAAGCCCCCTGTTCACTGTCTGCTGAATACACTAGGAGGTGTTCACAAGTAAAATTGCAACAATAATATTATGGAAAAAATTCTAGGTACTCTCTAAATTGTGCACATAGAGATCAGAACTGTACTGTGCTAAAAAAGTAACAAGCTAATAACTAATAGTTGTCATACAATGAGAACGACAATATTGCTATTATGCAGGAAAGACTTCATTACTTATCTGTCTTCTTTCTTCACCACCCCCCTTCCACCAAATGGCCTCAACAATATCTGCTGGGCTTTTTAAATTTGATATCTAATAAGAAATAATTATGTGTGTCAGCTTTCAGCTGTCAAAAAAAATAAAAACAAGAGAGATGATTTATAAAAGAAAATTGAAATTGCAACAGTTGGCATATTTACAAATTTCTTTATTTTTAAGGGAGCATATGTTATTAAGCAGTAGCTTGAAGCCTTTTGAAATCTCTCTCTGACTATACCTCCCTGTTCTCTCAGTGGTCACCAAGGATGTGTAAATGTTCTGTAAAGAAAGAGACAATGAATTCTTTTAGTACTAGTATCCCCTGAATAATGTTAGAAGAAAAAAAAATAGTGGAAAGATAAACTTATGGTGGGGGAGTTCTTTAGTGAGCATTTCCCTTCAATCAGTCGGTAATTCTCTTATGTCACTCCCAAACTATCCTATCTAGGGGCTCTAACTCATTCAGGGGCTAGGCAACTAACACATATGTGCAATAAGGGCCAGTTGAGGATGGTGGTAACTAAAGAAGTCACGGATCACCTAAAGGTGAAAGGTTATCTCAGCATCAAATTGTTATTTCTCTGTGGGAGTTTGGACCCACCCACTGTTACCAGATGCTCTGATGTTTTTCAGGAGATGCCCCCCAAATCCTTCTTTTTGTGCAAGCTCTCTTGCTTTTTTACTGTTGGTAATTAACTTTTTAAAAAGCATCATGTGGGTCAAACCAAAAAAGTTCCGTGGGCTGAATTTGGACAAAGGCAATACCTGTTTGAGACCCAAGATATAGAGGTTCTTTTAAAGCTAACTGGTGAGTCTAATAAGCTGCTCAATTAAAACAATCTAAGAAAGGTTCACAATCCTCCTTGAAGGGTGAATAGGGCTGGGGTTGGTGAAAGTGAATGAGAATCCTATATGGAACAAATAAACACGTCTGAAGATAGAGGAATGGGAATGACCTCTAACATGAGGATGTGACAGTCAAATGTCCTAATGTTTGAGGTATATGGTACCAACTGAAGAGGTAAAGAGAATTGTTCAATGGGCTACATGGGCTGTGATCAAGAAGCATATTTAATGCCAACCAGAGGGAAAAATACATTATAAATGGTTGGGAACAGAGAGACAATGAAAGTGTTGGAGCAGGAGAATGGCACAATACAAGCAGCATTTAATAGAGGTTTTTAGGAAGGGGTGCCCAGGATGGTGATTTAGACCATTCTGGAGATGGTGCCCTTGCCTTTGTCAACTAAACCACTACTGATCCAGTGGAGGAAGTTCAGCCTAAGGAATGCTGTGAAACACCTTGGCTAGTCAGAATATAGAGAGAGATATCCCTTGGCCTGTTGACTTATAAGTGTTTTTCTACCTCTGTTCCTTCCACCCTTCCTTCATTTATGCCACAAATATTTACTGAACAACTGTTCTACATCCTGCACTATACTAATGTCTGGAAAGGGAAAATTTCGCCCTCTACCCACCTTGAGTTCTTGTGACTGGACTAATAATAAAATATAAGACAGATTAACAAGAAAGAAAAACTAATTTGTGCACACAGCGGTCTCACTGAAATGAGACATAAGAAGTGGCCAAAGCAGGCAGCTTTTATATTTTTTTAAACAAAGAAACATTTGTGAGAAATTGACAGGACAAAGAAACTTAGGTTTTGGGTGATCAATTAGTGAAGAATGTAAAGAGTTTGGGCTCAGGGAGGTAAATTAACGAAGTAACAAAATGTGTTTATACAGTCTGCCAGGCCTGAATTCCCTATCTCTGTCAATAATGGTTCCCTTCCACCTCCAGACGCAGGGAGTGCACCTTTCACATGAGAGATTCGTTTCCTGCTTTCAGGGAGACAGAAAGGAGCATCAGAGTGTCCCTTTTACATTGGCCATTTCTTAAGTAATTTTAAATCAAATTTTGATTATTTCAAATCAAAATATTTAACATGCCATCGAGGTGCATTTGGGGGTGGCCTATGCGAGGCCTCAACACTAAGAACTAAAGGTTGCATCAGAAAATATAATGAAAGTAAATAAATGCAGGTGACACTTGCATTAAAGAGTAAGAGCTGTGAGAAAGGAATAGAAGGAGCTACAGGAGTACATAAGACAGACACCTGGACCTGTCTCTGGGGCATGAAGTATTCAGGAAATGCATTCCAGAAGCAACATCTAAATTGAAATGTCGAGGATCCATACGGGTCAGCTAGGCCAAGCACAGGGACAAGCACGTTCTTGGAACAAGAGAGAAAGCACATGTTAGAGCTGAAATGGGAGCTGGGAACATTTAAAAATTCCTGGAATGTGAAAAGAAAGGGGAAAATTGGCAAGAGGTGAGTCTGGAAAGGTGTTTAGGAACCACATTCAGTAGGTTGCGAAGGCTTTAAGAGTGTACTTTCCTCCAAAAAATTAAATATTTTAAACTGAATGTTAATAATTTTCCACACTTTCAAACAAATTCAAATTTTACTTAAAAAGTGGATTGGCAACAGTATGCCTTGAGGCAGGGCAACAAGGATTTGAACTTATTTTTTTACCCAGAGAACTGACCCTATCATGCAACTCAAAAAGCATTACTCGTGTTCGGACACTGAGAGAAATAAATATAAGCCCTGAGATGGAGTCCAGTACAGTATCCGACAACCAAGGAAGTGTCTTTGTGTCAATATCACAACTCTGGGTTGTCCGAGGTGGGAGGGCTCTTAGAGACCATTGTCTTTCACTCTCTATACCAAGGAGGAAACTGAGGCAGCAAAGGTACATCATTGATGGTACAGATAGGACCCAGATCTCAATAACACAGTTTTTTTTTTTTCTTAGTATGAAAGCTAAACAATCTGTGACATTAAGGTAGGAAAAAAAAACCTCAAAGAATATAAGAATTTTAATTATTGGTTTCCACATCCATGGAGAAAGTAAGCAGCTCTCTCAGTCAGTCCCCAAAGTGGAACACAGATGTAAAAAACAAAATGAATAACTAGCATAATATATGTTTGTAATTTTTAACACTGAATTTATGGAGTTCTAACTATGACTCTTTCCTAATGAACTAGACTCAGGGACAAAGTCCATTCCATTATGTTGACATCTATGCTTTTAAATATTTTTCCTGTCTAAAATTAGGGATTGGACAATCTTAGGAGACAATATTTTCACATTTCAGAGGACCTTCTGTTAGAGGATATAGGAGTTCCTGGGGTGTCAGTTTCTAGGCTTTCCAGCACCCCCTAGAATGAGGGGGTGAACTTGAAGGTCCTTAAGGGCCCTTCTACTTCAAAGATTTATTGAACATGGATAACAAAAAGCAAAACTTCTCACCCTTTTTAATATACCTGATTTTTCAAGCAAACAAGTTATTTGCAAAAAATAAATTTTTTATATATATCACCGAATGGGAATGGATATTCATCATTCTGGTAAATAGATTTCAGTTTACTCCCCAAACATAGAACTGAAGCAGCACGCAAATTATTTACAGATGAACAAGGGGGATGAGAAGGTAAGTTCAGGGAATTGCTGGTTGTTAAAATAGTTGATGAATTGGGTTTAAATAAGGCCTGCTCTGTCACTATACCAGGGTAAGTTTCTGCATATAAGCTTTGTATCTGGATCCTGCTCCTGCAACTGTAAAATGAGCCAGATGTTTCAGGGAAAGGCATGTCCATAGCAGCTAAGAGTGTCATCTTTCTACCAGTTCAATACTTGGTATGTAATAAACAATGAATGTTAGCTGAGTAGACCAATAAACTCACCAGGATGTTAGCAGTAGTGTTTGGTCATTTGCGAGTGACATATACTTTCCATGGGGAACAACAATGCTTAACCAAATGAACCCATCTTAATGGTAGACTTTTCATCACTTCTTTAGAGAGAAATCTGGCGACTACAGGTGCCTTCCGGCGCTATTTGCAGAGGCCACTGATTTAAAAAACAAAAAACAAAAACTGTTTCTTATAAAGTATTGAACTGCTGATAGATGTTATCTGTGAGATCATTTCTATTTATGCAAGAAAGACATCCTGGTGGACCTAGAAATTGAGAAGAGCTCGGCAGGGGTTTGGAAGATGTTAGAATCACAGATGCTCTGAATGAAGAGCTAACACCTTCTTACTCCCAATCTAGTACTCTTCCAAAAATGTTTATTTCCTGTGAATTTTATAGAATGACTTAGGTCCATTAAGTATAAAATCAAGGCACATTAGAATGCAAGCATATTGCTCTTATGTAATCTGAGTAGTAAGAATTAATAACTTTATTAAAATATTTTTGGCATTTGCTGCATATAGTTTTAAAGCAGGGCTTCCAAGCCTGCCTA
Organism: Physeter macrocephalus; assembly: GCF_002837175.3. NCBI lineage: Eukaryota > Metazoa > Chordata > Mammalia > Artiodactyla > Physeteridae > Physeter > Physeter macrocephalus. Next base: position 61,190,033 of record NC_041233.1, read on the forward strand.
TAGATTAAGAAATCCTGAAGACATTCACTTTTACTGCATGAAAGTAATATTACAATTTGTAAAGGTGGGTGCACACGTCTGAATTATGTTAACATGAAGACAATTATCTACATACGACTGAAATTTAATTGTTTCCCTCAGTTGAGACAGTTTGCACATTGTACCAAGAGCTGTCACTACAAATTTTAAAATACTTTGCCTCACATTGAATCTGGCAAACATCCAGTACAACTGACATCCTTCAAGTTGTAATCCCTAAAACTGGACCTGGAGCAGCTTTGTTGACAGACCATATGCAAGACGTAGTAATGTGGAAAGAAAGAACATTTCTATTTTAGTTGTTTTACCCTCTATCACCTGAAAAATGCCCAAGTGGGCTATCTATTTCATTTTAGACCTATAGAATAATGGTTGCTGGCAAGTTGTGATGCAGACAAGTCCAGAGAATGCTAAGAAAATTATTGTTGTTTAAACTCACCCCTTCTAATATAGTCTATTAGTAAAGTGGCAGTAAAATTCTATAGAATAAGATAAAAGTTACTTTAAGCTTTTCCTGCCCACAAGATAATAAAATGTTTAAAAAACACTGGTCTAAAACCTTAGGCGTTTGTTGCAAAGTTGCGGGAACAAACATCATGATCCCAAGAGACAGCAGGCCATCCGATTTCTCATTCTGCAGACGAATCTGTTGATTGGCACAAAGGCTTCAGTGGGCTCTGAGACCAGTGGCCAGGGAGGAAGAAGGTTAATTGCATGGATGTTCATGAATAGGCGTGGTTCAGAGTCCAGATCTGAGAACTGGAAGGAACTTTACAGGTCAGCAGTTCTCACGGTGACTTGCCCTTCTAGTTCTTCCCACTAGACCTGGAAGAGTAGATTCGAGTTTGTGGATCAAGACAAAGTTAGAAAGTGCCCCTTTGTGGATCTGGGAGTATATTCCAACAGTACTTCACAGCCATAAATCTTCTGTCTACACACACTGCCCTTGCTCCTGCTGAAATCCCAGAGACTAATCAAGGAGCCTTCTAATGTGGGTTTAATGGAGGCTCAAAGTTACTATTGCATTACAGCATCTGCCCAGAATAGAGTGTTGCAGATTTGCCCCCAGGTCTATAAAACGTGTAGGTCAAGTACTTGTGTCTGGAGTTTTAGGCCACTCGTCTAACACTTTTGGTAAATACAATAGGTTTTTTTTTTTTATGTGCAAAAACTATGTGGTTATTTAATATAAACTTAATTCTCATAACCCTATGAGATATGTGCTATCTATGCCCCCATTTTACAGATGTGGCAACTAAAGCATAGAAAAGCTCACGTATCTTGGTAGAAATCACATATAGTGAAGCCAGAATTCAACTACAGGCAGTGATATTCCAGAGCAGAGTCTCTGATCGCAAACATTCCCCTAAGCTACCACGTGGTCTCTCTCATGTCCCCTCCCTATCTGACCTTCCCTTTTTTTTTTTTTTTAGGAGGTTTGGAACTGAAGTTTTGTGTGAGGTTGCTGACTAATGTAAGAAATGGTGTCCAGAAAGGATAAACACATTATCCCTTCTTTTTTTCCCCTCTCATCAGTGAAGTATTGAGATAGGTAATAATGAAAGATAGAGGTCATTTGGACTTTTGTAGTAGAAGTTTTTGAGCACTCAATTTACCTGTGAGAGATTTTAGGCTGATGGTCAAGACCAACAGCAAATAGATGTTTTGAATGGGAAGCTTTGGCAAAGAGGTTGTTGGAATTTAGGGAGTGAGGTTCAATGCTATGCCCTGAGATACCCCAAAGAAAGGTCATCCCGTGAAGATAAAATATCTGTGGACCTCAGTCTTCTGGGCTCACAAATCAGATTACTTCATCACAAGAGGAGCTCCATATCTCACGAAAATGATGTTAGATAAGAATGCTAATTCATTAATTTGCAAGGAGATCTAGGAGATCTGTAGTCCTGCTGTGGACTGGAATACTTGCATCAGCATGGCCAGCACATTCTCACACTGTAAGCAGGCCAATGTGGGAAACCAAATTATAATCAGAAAGAAGGTTGCTTGATTAGGATGGAATTAGAGAAAGGAGAATGAGTTCAATGATTTTAGGCTTAATGATGTGAGAAAAAATAGCCTGATATGTCCATCTCCACAGCAGGGATAGCCTTTCAAGTAGCAATATAATACTCACATTGCACTGACCTAAATTTCCTCTGCCCTAGTGGAGCTGGGAGAGGTACAGCCAACTTTTCTCTTCTCATTATGAATTTTCTATAACTATTTTCTGACCAGTCTCCTTTCTGTAGGGAGGAGTTATCTTTTTTTGGAATATACTGAATATTTTTAGTTTAATTTGTTAGAGCCAAAAAAACCATCCTTTCTTTCAAATTATTCCTAACTTCTAATTCATCTTTGGATTCCTGCTCAGAGAATAGTTCAAGTTCTAAGTATTTCCATTTATTATTAGCTCAGCAGAATAAAACCTCAAAGAAGTAGAATATGAAAAGTATGACTTCTCATTTATACTCACTTACGTCTGTACATTTTGCTTATTAAAAAAGTAAACAAAAGTCAAGAAATGAAGATTTGATAAGGAGATGTTAAAAACTGAGGGTATATCTTAGACTTAATTCACGTATTCTCATTCAACTCAGAGTCCCATTTATTTTTCTATCCTTAGACCATGGGTTAAGATAATTGAGTCACAGAAAGATTACTTTAATGCCTTACAATATCCTAAACATCAAACAACTATTTATTCACATTTATTGGACAATTCTTATTAAAACAATTAAAGCAACTCTAACTCTGGAAGACTATTTTCGTCAAGTGTTAAAATCAGAATTTTTAATTTATTTTTTAACTTGAAAATTCTATTAACCAGAATATCCTATTCCCAAGTCTTTGGCTCAATTGATGTATTTACATTTATATCAACTCTATATATAAAATCTCTTATATTTTCAAGCACAGTTTCGGTGTCCAGAGCATGCTTTAGGTTTGGTAAACTCCTAGAGAAAGAAGCTAGGTTCTTAGACCCATTCTTCCTTTGGATTAAACACTGTTAGCAAGAGGTCCTTTTTCCCAGGTGTAGCAGTTTCTGTTGATGCTGACCTGTTCTACATCTACTCATCCACCTCTAAGCTCACCAATAGCTTTGGTGGACACATCCTGAACACCCTGATAGCATCTCACCACAAGAGCCTGTATCTTTGTTTCTCTATCTGGTAGATTTCTTCAGTTCCAGGAAAGCAGGACACCCTGAAAATACTGAAATTTGACATACCCAGGGCAACCCGATTGAAGTCGGAAGACAAATATTCCAGCTTCCCCAACTTCTATGAGACAGTTGGGTAGTACATATTACAAGATGCCTGAAGGTTCCCAGAGGGGATTTAGCCCTAATTCCCTAAGCATCACTTACTTATTAATACACCTTTTACTGGCTCCCTGTATTCCCTGTCTCACTTTCACCATTCCCTCACTTATGCCTCCTGGCATTGGTTGTCAGATAAATTGTACCTAAGTCTTTATCTCAGGACCTGCTTTTGTGGGAACCCAAGAAAAGCAAGTCACCCACTTTTTATCATGATGTGTCAATTAATCACACTTCACTATTAAACATAGAGAATAAGTTTCTGTTTAGAACCACTAAATGACATAAATAGAGCTCCTACTTCCCTAGGACTTGACAGGAAAATAGTGCTTCCTGTTTCTGAAGGTTCTCGACAACTATAGGTGATTTTTAATTTTGCAGATGGTCAAGAGTGGTTCGTTAGCAAGAATTTAAATTTTGGAATTATTATATTGCTTTTAGAAAAGAACTTGATAATATATTTAAAAAGCAGTATCAATGGTCAGAGCCTTTGACCCATTAATGCCACTTTGAGGAATTTACTTAAAGAAAATACATATCACAAATGGTACATATACTCTATAGATGTGAAAATAGGTATTTCAGAATTGCTTAGAATAACAGCTGAGAAAAGCTTGAAAATAATCTTAATGTCCAACAATGAGGAATAGTCAATTAGATTATAATGCATTAATTAGTTGTAAAATTATGTAGTCAGAAGAGATGGCACTAACAATCATGGTCTTGATGAGATGGTAAATGAAAAGAAGATATGGAAAAACATTTATGTTACAATTAACTTGTAAATATAAGGTTTTCATATGGATAAGAGCTGGAACAGAACTGGGTAAAGTTACCCCTAATATATCACAATAGTGTTCTCTTTTCATTGAGAACCAAAACCAGAAATGAGAAGCAAGGAATGTTTTTAAGGCTATAAGTACAATGTGTGCAGAATTCAAAGACTAAGAATTCAAGCATTGCTAGACATATGCCTTTATTTCCTCCCCACCTCAATAAGAACAGAGATAATGGGTAATAATGTCACAACTATACCATCAGCTTGGAAATCCTAGATTAAAATGTTAGGATAAAAAGGCATGCAGAAAAGGAAAAAATGATCCTGAAGAGATGAAGTGATTTGCTAAAGTTAATTACTTGGAGAGCCAGAACCAGCTCTGGTCTTTTGACCATTAGCATAGGGCTTGGCCAATTTCCTTGTCTTTAAGTGGAGTAAAAGCTCCTGCTCTACACTGCAGGTCTTTGGCTCTTGTAGGAATTATATGAAAGGAAATTCATAAAGGGGCTCTGTACATTGCAAACTCAGTCCACAACGAAGCAATGTAGAGTTTTAAAGAAAAGTGAAGTGATATGGTGGTTGCCTGATTTATTATCTGTAGAGCTCAAGGGCATAAACTCTTGGAAAGAGGATCATTATCTAGCATGGGAGGTACAGGATATTGGCTATTCCTAAAATAGGCTCTGAAGAATGGGTGTCTTAGCTAGAAGCTACTGATGTCTGGTTCTCTTTCCTCAGGCATGGCAGTGCTCATTCTTTGTACCTGTACCATGTGGGGTTGATTCAGACAAGAAGTGTTAGAGCTGCCAACTTAAGCTCTGTCTCCTCTCATCCTCATTTTCAGACACACTGCACACACTGTCTCTCTTAATACTTAACTCTCTTCTCTCCAATTAGGTCCCCTCTCCCAGGCTCAGCCAGGGGCAGTTCAGTCTAGGCTTTTAGAAGAATCCATGCTGAGCTCCCCAAATTCTCTACAGGCTCTTCATAAACAAGTAGCCTGCTAAGAGCTATGTGGGGATATGAAAGAACAAGTCTATGCACCTAGGAGATGCCCAGTAAGTGTTAAGAAAGGATGACATTCTGCAAAGTGGCATGAGGTGCAAATTGTGAATTAGTACTTTTAAATGTTAAAAACACTTTTATTCTCAAGTACTACATTTGTTATAAAAAAAATATATGATGTAACTCTATAAACAAGGGACTAGATATTCTAAGATCTGGGTTCTACTCTTGGTTCAACCACTAACTTGGTCTGTGACTGTGGACAGTTACTTGAATGCTCTATGTCTCTTTATAAAATAAAGGGATTTTTCTAGATGATTCCTAAGATGTCTCTTAGCGCTGAAGTTCTATGACTATGTATGAACAACCTTAAAAATAATGAGGAAAGCTAACACACACATATAAGTTGGCCTCCCTATCAGGGCAATAGTACAAAAAAATGAAGTTTTTGACACTTATCACTCAATACTAAATCACTGGGTGCATATATCAACATAGGTTTTAAGAAAGCTTGAATTTGGCTGCGTAAAGGCAAAGAGTACAATAAATAGTATACTTTTGTCAACTTTTTGCTGAAGGAGGGCTCTTTCTTTCTCCTTCTTTCTGCCCTCCCTATCTTTCTACAGAATAGTATAGACTTTAAGAACACACGTTCAACTAGATTGAGTTCAAAGTCAAGTTCTGCTAATATCTAGCTGGATGACTTAAGAAAATTATTTAACTTTTCTGTGTCTCATTTTAAATAATTATAATGGTAGTACTTACCTTGAAGGGTAGTTGCAAGGATTAAATGTCATTATACATAAAGTTCTGAGAACACTTAGTATGGGTTAACTCTTAAGAGTATAACTAATATAAGTATATGGATATCTATCCTTTACAAATGGGACATCTTATCTTGAGAAAACAATAAATAACTTATTGTGGGAGCTTTTTGAGTATCCATAGGATATCCAGGTGGCAATGCCTAGTAGGCAATTCAAAACTTCAGCTGTAGTTCAGGGAGAGGTCTAGGCTTGAGGTTTATATTTATCAGGATACCCACATAGTCAGAGATTCCACATCTAGAAATGGCTAACATTAACCATGAACAAAAATTGTGTTGTATGAGGAGAGAAGAAGGTAATAGAACAGGACTTTCTTTTGATACCTACTCTTAAGGAACAGGTTAAGGTAAAGGAACTACTGGACCATACTGAGAAAGAGTGGCCAAAGAACTAAAAGGGTGACTCCATAAACGCCAAAGTTTCAAACAGAAGGTGCTCAAAATAGTCAAGTTATGTAGACTTGAGACCAGATAAAGGCTGCGAAAAAGTCATTGCATCTGACAATTCAAAAGTTATTTCTAACCTTTGAGAGAGCAGTCTTGGAGGAATGATGAAAGAAGAAACTAGATTTCAGTTGGCTAGGGAATAAATTGGAGGTGGAAAAATATGAGTCAGGGCATGTAGATTATAATTTCAATATGTTGTCAGGTAAATGGAGCTCATACTTGATAGAGCTGAGAACAGGAACACAAAAATCCTCATAGGTATATACCAAGAGAGTCATGTATTGAATATTTTAGATATAACTTAATATTTTGTGCATTTCATCTTGAGATAAGTCTTGAAATGATATGCAATAAAGATTTCACTGGAAAACAACTTTAAACTATTGTGATAATATACAGAATTTTCATAGGGATAACACTAATATAGCTACTTGTAAATATCAGAAAGGCTATACTCTTAGGTTGTTGTTATGGGACCAAGTCTATATGATACTCAAACAACCACAAGTACAACGGAAGCACTTAAGTTAATCAGCCCATGGTGCCAAATAGCTGCTTTGACTGATTTTCTCACTAAACTGTCTCAGTTGAGCATTTGTGGAGGCATCACTTAGAAGAGGCTCCAGGTGTTTAAAGAAAACAACTTGCTGATGGAAATTGTACTGCATGACTAGGCTTTATTCGTCCACAAAGGCAAGGCAAAATTATATACATATATGTAACATATATATAAATTATATATGTATATAATATATGTATATATATGTGTGTATGTATATGCATGGATATATGCATACATATGCATATATATATATATATATATATATATAACATACACCCACACATACAATCTTCCTATACTATTTAGCATTTAGCAGTCTTGCTGATTATTTTAAGCTAAATTTTTTTCTGATACTTAGCATTCTCAGGACAGCAATTTAGTGTATTCTGTTATTTCCTAGCTTTATTTAAGTCAGGGGATACTAAAACAAACTACTATTTATAAAGCTCATTCTATTTAATTAAGATGGTAGAAAGTGAGGGGAAAGATGATGGAAAGAAAGGAAGAAAAGTGCCAGGGACTAGGGTTGCAAATAAGTTTTAAAAAAATAGAGAAAAGAAAGCTGAGAAGGAATAAAACAAAACAAAACAGTGCTTCTGCAAATCATAAGGAAGCTAAAAGCAACTGCAGATGAATTCAGTTCTTATCCTGGCTGTCTTTTTTTTTTTTTTTTTTTTTTTTTT
>NC_041233.1:61197792-61200232 GCF_002837175.3 Physeter macrocephalus
TGCTGCGGCCCCTCCCGCTGCGGAGCACAGGCTCCGGACGCGCAGGCCCAGCGGCCATGGCTCACGGACCCCGTGGCATGTGGGATCCTCCCCGACAGGGGCACGAACCCGTGTCCCCTGCATAGGCAGGCGGACTCTCAACCACTGCGCCACCAGGGAAGCCCCTGGCTATCTTTTTCAACTATCAAGGCAAGACATTTTGAGGAATATTTCTGGGCTCATAGCTGAAATTTCACATCAGGATTAGTTTAAATCTCCAGGTGTCTGACTCATGACCTCCTAAACAGAATACAAATTTACTCTCAGAAGAAGGAGGGCGAGTTAATCTAGTGGAATGCTTTAAGTAGCTCCCAAGAAGAAACATTTTTATCCATTCTATTTAAAAAGGAGAAAAGGCTAAATTTAGCTCTAATAGACCTCCAAATTGTCCAATAAATACCACTGTGAATGCGTTTAAACAAAATAACCTTGTGCTGCATAGGAAAAGCCAAAGAACACAGTATGAATGTCATTATTATAAACAACAAATTCAACTTCTGTCCCCATTTTAGATTATTTCAGCAAGGAAGAACCATAATGATTATTGGATATTTGTTATTGAAAACATTTTCTATGAAAAATCACTCTTTGTCAAAGTAGATGTTGAAAAATATATATACCATTCTTGTCTGGCCTTGTCACAGGTAAATGCAGTTAGTGAAGAAAATCCAGGGATGGAGGCAGACTCCAGCTTCCAGAAATGTGAGAAGGCGCTAATGCACAAATGGGAAATTTCTCATTTTGTGTTTACTCAGAGCAGCAAACAAACAAACAAACAAACAAAGCAAAAAAAGATACAGAAACTCCAAGACCAAAACTGTTAAGGAGACCAAGTTTAACATAGGTACTCTCTTCCTTTCTGTATTCATATATTCCTTCTTCCTTTATCAAAAGTACGTGCTTATTCTGAGTTTTGATTTTTAAGGATTCTGTTCTCAACCAGGAGTCAATAAAGATGTATTCTAAGTAGGTGTTGAGATTTAGTTCCTCCAGAGTGGCTGAATTTTAAACAGTCCATCAACAAATACTGTATATATCTTATGTGTGTAACACTATGGGGTTATAGAAGACCTAGATATTGTTCAAAGCATATTATCTTAGTTGGGCTGGTAAAAGATGGCACAGAGAACAATAAAGATGATACCTGATTAAGTGCTATTGATGGGATTACTGTCTTATAGCATTACCCATTCCAAACAACTTAGTAGTATGAGGGAGAATATAGCCTTCCAGTGAAAATTACAGAATCTGGGACCAGCCTACTTGGGTTCACACTTGGTTCTGCCATGTACTAGCTGCATGACCATGGGCAAATCCCTTAAAATATATGTGCTTCAGTTTTCATATATTTATCATGGAGGCAAATCTAGTATCTTCCTCATAGAGTTGTACTTGTCATTCCCCTCTTTTCTATGAGAGCTGTTTGGTCAGAGATGAACACTGCCAAGCAAGCTTCTCCAGCAACCTTTTTGGGTTTAGTAGGTAGATGGTAGAGCCTACAAATGGTTCAACACATGCAGTTTAACATTACCAGGTCATCTGAGAGGACTACAGCTACCTCTTTATGAAACGACACTGAATGTATTTTGTTCTTCTTTGGCGTATAGGTGGCTACAGAAGAAAGGCTAGAAACCACATGAAAAGCCTGGTGCCAGATTTCCAGAGATGGTAGGAAAAATCCCTGACACTAAACTACAAGACAGGGGAAGACATTTAGCTCAGTGACACCTGTGAACACAATCTCCCTCACCAGTGGAAGGGGACATAGCTCAATAGATAGGAGTAGCTCAGGCAGTAGGAGTCATCGGTGGGTGAGGAAACCAACATAAAGCTTTTGTTCTGAAGGAAGGTCAACATTTCAGCAGCTAATAGGAGAACAGCAGGATGGTGACACTGAGCTTGATGTTCCCTAAATGCTTTCCCCAGCCTATGCTCTTGCCTGTGGTTTTCCCACTCTTGCTATGTCTGTCTCTCCAGCTCTTTCCATGTGCTGAAATTTTACTTGTTCTTCAAAGCTATATCAGTGATGAACATAAGCGAGATTCTCTGTCACTTCCCACAAGAAGAAAAAGTCAGCAAAAACTGGTAAGGAAAAATACATATAGACTTACATAATTAAAGTACACAGGTAAGTCCAGGGTATAGGCTTAGCTTCAAGCATGGCTGGGCTCAGCACCTAAATGATGTCATTAATGAGAGTGACCATAGAGTTGTAATGTAGAAACACAGCCAAGCCATAGGAAGATACTAGTCTTAAAGAAGAGGGAGGGGCTTCCCTGGTGGCACAGTGTTTGGGAGTCTGCCTGCCGATGCAGGGGACACGGGTTCGTGCCCCGCTCCGGGAGGATCCCACATGCCGCGGAGCGGCTGGGCCCGTGAGCCATGGCCGCTGAGCCTGCGC
>NC_041233.1:61200367-61207849 GCF_002837175.3 Physeter macrocephalus
TGCTGCGGAGCGGCTGGGCCCGGGAGCCATGGCCGCTGAGCCTGCGCATCCGGAGCCTGTGCTCCGCAACGGGAGATGCCACAACAGTGAGAGGTCCGCGTACCGGAAAAAAAAAAAAGAAGAGGAGGGAGGCAGCTATCCTGCTGGGTCAAAACCAGAACTGGCCTCGTTGGCCTGATTGATGTAGATTATGTGTCTATCCCTAACCCTAGCACCGTGACCAGGAGCATGGACTCTGTTGATTGGCCACATCTTTCTAGACCCTCACACATCATCAGATGGAATCAGAACCACCAGACTACAGGGCCTGACACTGGGAGAGAGGAAGTCCCCAAATGAAAATAAGATCATAAGATTCTGTTAGAAGAGGAGGGATAAGTGGTTGATTTATGGAAGAATTAAAAAACAAACAAACAAAAAACACCACCACTACCAAAAAACAATTACCTACAAACCCCACTGAGGAGGCCTTGTTCATATTTCATTTCCTTCTTGAACTTTTTCCTGACATACCAGCCAGAAGTGAACCCTTCCTCTCCAAGCTCTGTTAAGCAGTTCTGTTTATTTGCCTTGTCATATTAACTTGTGCATGTACCTTCTCTCTCCTTTTATGCTCCTCAGTTAAAGGGACTCTGTTTTATTTGCACCTGAATTGAAAATAGAGTCTAATACAACGTGTCACATACAGAAAGTGTGTCATTAAGAAAGGTTAGCAACTGTGTTTATACATAGATTTCTTTTGGATTTGAAAAATAAGTTATATCATTTTTAGAAAATGAAATAACTGTAAATGTTTAGGGACCCATGGAAATCAGTCATGGATAGCTTTTGGGGATTTCTCATATTATCTACAGAGTTTATTTACTATTTGTATTTTCATAGATCCTTAATCTTTCACATTTATTTCATTTTCTAAAAATAATACTAACTAATATTAGTTGAACCCCTTGAATGTATAGAAAGTAAGTAACACGATTTTACTGTATAATCTCAATTTCTCATACAAACCTAGTATTGTAATCTTTGTTGTGCAGATTATGACTGAAATGTAGTATAGAGAGGTTAAAATACTTAGCCCAGCTGCAGAGCTAGAGATAGGTAGAGACTGGATTTTAATTCAGCTCTGACTAATAAACATGAGTGTTTTCATCATACTACAGATATCTTATGCTTTGTTTTAATATTTATGGGTCTTAGATTTCATCACATGGGAGTGAGCTGATGCTTTTCTGTGGTACTTATTGGAAGGTGAGGGGATGTTTTTACTGTTTTCTTAATTTTTAAGCCCCTAATACCAAATAATAATATTTTTCCTTTCTTCCTTCCTCTCTCCCTCCCTCCTTCCCTTCCTTCCTTTTCTCATTCCTTTTCTCCTTCCTTCTTTTTTTTGTTATTATCTTTGAAGTATTTGTGGAACATTCAACATTTAGAAAGATACAATGGCACTGGGGTTCCCTGCTTGGCTTCTTGGGGTGAAGAAGTTTAGGCTTGATCCTTGCTTTGATTACTAAAGATGTTATGATCTTGGGCTTCCCTGGTGGCGCAGTGGTTGAGAGTCTGCCTGCTGATGCAGGGGACACGGGTTCGTGCCTCGGTCCAGGAAGATCCCACATGCCATGGAGCGGCTAGGCCCGTGAGCCATGGCCGCTGAGCCTGCGCGGCCAGAGCCTGTGCCCCGCAACGGGAGACACAACAGTGAGAGGCCCGCGTACCGCAAAAAAAATAAATAAATAAATAAAGATGTTATGATCTTGAAGAAGATCATAAACCTTTGTTTCCTTTTCCTTAAAATGGCTAATAATAATAGTACTTACTTTATAAGGTTGCTATGAAACTTAAATGGAATACTTTATGAACACCATTAGCTTTGGGCCTGGCACGTAGTAAACACACAATAAAATCTGTGCACTCTTGGTAACTATTTATTTTATGAAGTAAATTTGATCCCCCAGACTTTATAACCTTTGAATTGTTTTAAAAAGCTGAATATCTATTTCCAGGACTAGAAAGTAGAACTTTTAAAAATAATCAAGAGATAGCAGTCAAATAATGGTTAATGAGAATCATTCATGTACATATAGAATTAAATATATAAAACAATAATAACCACTCTGTGGCAGCAGATTCTCAAGGGAAACAGAATCTCATAGAAATGACCCAATGTTATTATCTCATGGACTCAAAAACTCATGAATCAGTTTCTAATGAATCGGTTTCTAATAATCAGTTTCTAATTTCTGTTTCTCTCAATTCCACTCTTTTCTCAATCAGTTTCTAATGAGGTCAAGCCAATCTTATGAGCAAGAGAATAGGTCCAAAATCTGATTGCACTGTGAAAATTAGCCAATGAAATTGTTGAAATTTTTTTTTCAGTTAGTTTTTTCTCCCCTGAAAAATATAAGAAGTATCAGAGGCATTATGTCCAAACAGATCATTGTTATTTTTAATCATAACACTCCCTCAGCTCTGTGAGAGATCCCTTTTCCTTAGTTGGGTCAGATTATTGACTTGAAGGGTAAAGGATAGGCTAGTGAACCCTGAGTCCTGAGTCTGAAATGACTGATGGCTAACACAAAGGAAAGGAAGACGGGATGAATCAATCCATATTTAACATCTGCAGAGTTAATGATAGCTCCTTCTTTCTGCAGCCTGCTCTAACATCTCCCTCTCACCAATGTCCTGTGGTTGCTAAGCAACCTATTGTAGAAGTAGTGGAGTGAGTAAGATCTGTTAAGTTTATTATTTTTGCCTTAAAGAGGCCGTGGCTATGATGAAAGCAAAGGTACTATGCTTTATCTCTGCATTTACTTCATCTCTGTTTCTCTCAATTCCACTCTTTTCTCATTTACTGCTTTTAGATATGAAATTCCTGGAGATCTAGAGAGAATTGGAGGTAAGATTTTGTCTGAGAAGGAAGTAAAGGAAAGGAAAAAAGCAAGTTGAAAACATAATTTTTATCTCAATTTCCATTTCCAGTTACTCTGGAAGCAAGTTACAAAATCAAACACAATCTTGGAATTCAGCAAAAGAAGAGCAGGGATAAAATTAATGGTAGCTCTGTCCAAAGGATCATATACTTCAAGGGAGAAGAAATAATAGCTTCTCCGATCCATCCATGAAATGTTTTTGAGAATATCTGGTGTATTTAGTATATGCTAACTATGAGTCTAAGACAGTGGTGAGAGAGTATTTAAGACCAAATTGGCTATTACATACAGGGCCTCTATTTCTGCATATAAATTTCTTCTAAATACTATATTGGGATTGGAATTTCTTATGTTTGAGTTGTTCCACTGGGATTAATTTCTTTGGAGACTAGATTGGTCTGTATTTCTTCCTTCCATGGAAATCTGATGAATCTCTTTATGCTAAAGTTTAACACTCTTCCATGAAATAGTTACACAAAATAAAATAGTGGTTAATAGCATTCATTTTGGAAGTATACAAACATGAAGTTATAGCTTAATTTCAGTTTAATAGTTGCATGATCCTGGATGAATCACTTAAGTCTTGCTAACTCTTGGTTTGATAATCTCTAAAATGAGGATTCTAAAAATACTGTCTCCATGGGTAGTTGTGGAGATTAAATGAGGTAATTCATGTAAAGTGCTTAGAAGAGTAAATTACACAAAATAAGTATCAAACAGGTATGATGTTGGTATTTTTGTTTATTTTTAATTTTAGTTATTCCCAGTCTCCTGCATTGTTTGAATGTATTACTATGCATTATTTCTGTGACAATGCTAAGTACAATATTAAAATAATAAAATCAAAAGCGAACATCTTCATTCAAAGTTCGTATTTGAAAAAGTTAATATGAAAAAAAAATGCCATTTTTTAGTTCCACTGAACGTCAGAAGTTTTTGATTAGAAGATTTTGCTCTGCTGAAAGTCCATACATATGTTAGTGATCAAGGATGGTGACCCAGTGTTCCTTTCTTCCACCTAACTCCAGTCCTTTAGCAGAGCTAGAAGGTACATAATGACTGGCCTAACATTTAAACAATAGTGCAAAAGAAGTAATTTGACAAAGTAAAATCTGAGAAGATTCATCTGAAATGAGATGAAGAATTCTACGTCTTCAGGAATTTATTGGATTTTCAATATAACTGGATCAGGTTGCAAAATCCAGAGTCTTGTAATACCTCAACCCTCATAAAAAAGTTGAGCATTTCATTTCCATTCTCATGGTTTCATACTAACATTTTGCTTAACTTTTATTTTCTCTGCAGTCACATGTTACTTGTAAGCATGCTTAAGAAAGGCAAGTGCACAGTAATATAGTGATAATTTTGAGAATAGAAGAATTTAGAGCTCAAATAAATATTAAGCAGCAAAGAGTGTTTACATATGCATATTATATATATTAAATGTGGTATATAGAATTATTTGTGAGAATAATTAGAAAACTGAACGGAGATTTGGCTAATTCAATATCTACCTCATCAGTGACCCTAATCATGCTTTTCTCTTCCTATTTCCTCACCTAATAAATAAGACCAATATCATACCACCACTGTCTGGCTTTCAAGAAAACTGATTGATAAATAAGAACGTCTCTGATTCTTTGGGAGAAAGATCATCATGAAGAGGATTTCTGAGAAATTTCCATTGAGCCAGCTGGACTTGAGGCTAAGGACTGTCTCTGATTTCTCCATTGGGGTAGTAATATTTTATAATGGTGTGGGGCATTTAAATCAGTCATATGTGGATTTAGATCTGGATTCTAACATGCACTTACTTAACCCTTCTACATCTTGTTTTCCATTGTAAATGGCGGGTGATAATAGAGCTGGTGTGCTGGCTATGTGCTTGGCACAGTGGCTGGAACATATGTGAGCTATTACAGCCTTTATCAGTGTCTTCATCAACATTATCCTTTCCTCATTTAAGTCCATACATTCAAACCTTTGTGAATGCTTTATAAATGAGCAAATATTCTAAAAGTATTCCTAAGCCCAGGATGTCTCTGTCTATAGGTAGCCCTATAATTCTAGTTTTAGAGGTGGCACAAAACTTCTACAAGGAGATAACTCCCACAGATGTAAATATCATTTGGCTTAAGTTAGGTAGAAAAGGGAATAGAAGTTAGGCAAGAATGTGGACAAAGATGTGGACAAACATGCCCAGTGACCAAGAATCATGAGAATTTTGCCTCCAGACCTTGTGGGCACTACTGACTCTTGACTGTAATTTTCCAGTTCAGAAGTTAACATGGCAAATATGTTTTGAATGATGAGCCAGAAGAAGTGGGGTTAGGCCTGGACTTGATTCTTTTGTGTACATCTATTTCCTCACTTACAAAATTAGGCATTAACTGAGGGTTCATTTGGTGTCAGACATAATATAGACATTTTATATTAAATAATTTGTAAGGTCTCTTATAATCCTGACACATATCTTCACTTTATAGGTTCTTACTCCTCCTTTCTCTCTCGACTTGGACCAGTTATAAGAAATCAATAAACATCATGCCAAAGCGTTGAGAGTTACCATCCAGTTTCTCTAAAGAGAACTGTCAGTTATCCCATGAAATACATTGGTGCTGCTGGAATCATGCTTATAGAAATTATCTGAGGTTGTGCCATTAAAGACTTCAAAAAGCAAACAGAATCTTATGTAAGGATGCATAATATAAATGCCTAGCATCTCATCAAGGTCTTCTTTCAGCTATAAGGCATAGGTTATACTAAAGGCACTGATTTCCTATTTATTTGTAAGAATGTGATCCTAGCCATTGAAATTTCTACTCTACAAATGGTTTTCAATCACTGACCAATCTATGTTCCCTTTCTGGGAAGTTACATCTTTCAGGACCAATTTGCATTTCATTGGCAGTGCCTCTTTTACAAGATTTAATAAGTTCTAAGGAACTCTCCCTAGATGTATATTTTTAGTTTAAACCAATGCAGCTACACATCTTGGACATAATTATTCCCCAGATACAATTTACTTCATTCAACCATCATTTACTTTGTGCCTATTGTGTGCTTAAATGAGTGTCTTTCCTAGAAGGAAATTCTAAACGAGATCACTGGCATCAGTCTTTATTTCCTACGATTAACATACACATGTGTGTGAGTTAAAAGTAGATGTTATCATAAGTTGACCTCAAAGGCATGGTATTTGGATGCCTGGGAAGCAAAGCTTCCTTCCTGTCCTAGGTACAGATTTGCCTAGTTGTTTCATGGCCATTATCAAATACATAGCCATAAACTTCTATTTTTTACAGGAATCAATTCTATCCAATGCAGAGTCTCTGTCTGTCTCTGTCACTATCTCTATCTCTCTAGCTCCATATATATAAATTGTCCCTTTCTCCCTCCAATATTATGTGCTGAACACACCAGGCTGTGTAGCTTTTACATGTTTCTACCATAATTATGCAGCTTTAACCTTTACACATGAATAAGTTGCTGTGTGGGTTGCAGGATGAACAGTTAAAGAGCGCTGCTGTTGCAGAACAAGGATGTGGGAAATAAAACATCACGATGACTTTAAAACTTTATGCTCTCTTAAATAGCTTTCTGTTGTGGTTATATTAGAGCAGAGTCTCAAAAAGGATTACCAGCATGCTTATTTATTCACAATTGCATTTCTTCCAGCCTTAAAGAAATCGCAGATTTCTTAATCTTGTCCAGGAAGGTTCATGTAGTAGAAGGAGTCCTTCTTTTCAGAATCAGTTGTTTGCATCAAGGCTTACATTCATCTTTCTGACCAACAGTTGCTTTAATCCTTCCAGATTAGAGAAATGAAGAAGCTATTCTGTAGTGTTTACAGCATCTCTCTAAATAGAGGTTTTAGATCCTTCTTGGGTCATGATCTCTTATAGAACGTCTGGAATCTATATGAAATATAAATAACTATAATTTCAACAGTGTGAATAACAAAAGTTACCACTTTTATCTTTCTAAGTTGTTTTACTCTGTGTGTGGGAGTACGTATGCGTAGTAATGTGTGCATGCAGTGAGGTAGGGTTGGAGGGGTTAAAAGGACACTAGTCATCAAGAAACTAATGCAACATGTTCCTTTGTATGTCTTTTCCATTAAATGGCTTTAGATGCTGAACTGTTGCTTCTGAGAGATGGCTGAGAGCTTGTTCTGAAATACAACACTTAGGTTCCTGTCTTCATATGGCTGTGTTATTATAAGCACTTACACAGAGTCCACAGACCTGACGATATGCAAGGGATCTGAATAGAATTTAGGAAATCAATATATCCCTTTTATCTCCAAACTCTTATTGAAGGCCATGGTGTTCCACAGAAGGCAGTAGGGAAGGTCAAAGTGATGGAAAGAATTAAGAGCATAGGCTGCAGAGGATGGAAGCAACAGCATGAGAATTAGAACAAGCAAATCCACAAATCAGGTTAACTAAACTGTTTATTTTTTAATTTATTTTTTTATTTTTTAATTTAATTTTATTTATTTTTTTTTTTTGCGGTACGCGGGCCTCTCACTGTTGTGGCCTCTCCCGCTGCG
>NC_041233.1:61207975-61215026 GCF_002837175.3 Physeter macrocephalus
TTTAATTTAATTTTATTTATTTTTTTTTTTTTGCGGTACGCGGGCCTCTCACTGTTGTGGCCTCTCCCGTCGCGGAGCGCAGGCTCCGGACGCGCAGGTTCAGCGGCCACGGCTCAGGGACCCAGCCGCTCCGCGGCACGTGGGATCTTCCCGGACCGGGGCACGAACCCGTGTCCCCCGGCATCGGCAGGCGGACTCTCAACCACTGCGCCACCAGGGAAGCCCTAAACTGTTTTTTTAAACTGAGCTGTGCTTTATCAGAGGTGTTAATGAATTAAACTATTGACTCAACTTAGATGCTACGAATAATTACTTATGAAACCAAACACAATGACTACTAATGATAAGTAATGGCTACGAATTGCGATAACCTGGACAGAAGCTTTCACAAGCAAAACTCAGATACTACCTCTCTCAGTAAGCAGGGAAAAAAGCACATCATTTATTCCTCATTATAAACATAAATGAAGAGTCAGTCTTTCATCTTGATGTTGATGGCTAAAATCTAAGATAATTTGGGCTTACTAATTTCAATATAAATTTTACCTGGTGAACTAATATTTAGTCATGCTAAAATCATAAGGATCTACTGTATATTTTGACCAAATAAGGGTCTATGAAATGTTAATAACTATTACTTTTTAAGACTGGATGCTACAATAAGAATGTGTGAGAAAGGATAGAAGAGATAACCTGATTTTTTATTGCTATTTATGCTTTAATTAATATTTTAGGTGTTTTATAATGTTTGCTCTTTCTAATTGGGACAGCAGTTAGTCATTTCTGGTTAATATTTAGAATGCCCACGCCCATTGTTAACAAGAGGAGTTTGTGTTTTAGTGGGAATTTATCAAATGAAGCTGCCTCTCAGAGCTTCTGGAATCTCAGGATTAATTGGAGTGTTAGTTTTTGATGCAGTCACAATAGCTCAGTCTCCTGTTCTTGTAATCAGAATGAAGGCTTTGCAGCACATGTATTAAATTCTTCCAGCACCAAAGATATTTTTAAGAAACAAAGGCAAGCAAGTTTGTAGTAAATGCCTCTGGAGGAGTGGGTAGGAGGAGAAAAATAAGTTGTCCTCGGTCTAGAGCTGGAGAATTTAGGAAAGAGATATACAGCTGTTTTTCTGTCCGACTAGGAATTTGAATTTTAAAACATTTTTCAGATCAAGAAAGAAGCAACTGCTATCCTAATCAATCAATACCAGTGGAATTTAGGCTGATGAAATGAGGAATTCTGAGTCTAAGGTACAACTTTAATGTGGTCTAGGTAGCTGTTGTTAATACCATGCTATGAAGAAATGGTGATGTGTAAAACAGCACTCATTGATGCAACTATGGGGAAAGGAAGGGAAAAGACACCCAAGGGGCATGATATGAAGTGATGGTGCTGTGTCTTTGATAACCTGTCAGTTACCTATAAAATGAGGGGATTGTAGGAGATAAATCCTGAGGTCCCTTTAAGCTCTGATACTCTGTGAATCGCTAAGTGAGGGTTGGTTGTTGCCCCAATCACAAAGGATGCTGAGAGATGACAGGCCTGTTAATGGCACCAGGGACCTGCCTATGGCTCAGGAAGAGAGGTATAGGGCCAGGTGGCAAACTGCTCGGTGCCATTGCTAAGGACACATTGCTGCCTGTGAATGCAGTGAGTCTCAGCCCACGTTAATGACAAGCCCACCCTCTTGCTATTTCTGTGAGCTTAGCCTCATGGCTGTTTCCCCATTTTTCCCATTTTTAGGCTTCTGTGAAAGAGAATTTTTTTGTTTTGTAAAAGTGCTTACTTGGCGCACGAGTTCCCCCTCTGCTCCCTTCTCACGAGCACCATAATAATAAGCAGCACCAAAAGAGGCTAATTTTACCAGACTTGGATTCCATCAGCCAGCGCTTGCCAAAGATTGCCATGTTATTACAAAATTAGACTTCTTATTACAGGAGTAAATACTGTGCAGTCTTTGTAGCCAGCCTGTAATGGATTCCTTTGCTAATTTCACTAACTAACAAGGATTCCTTGTGAAAATAAAAGGCAGACAAGGTAGAGTAAACTGGCAGTTACATATAATGTTCTGCTGTTAGCCTGCCAAAGCGATTCATAAACCTGGCAGGGAAAGACTGGGCATTTTTCAGGATTTTCACCCCAACTGCCTTGCTAATTGCCTCCCTCTTGAGGAGCTGTTTACGTGGAGGTGAATGGATTCTGCAGCTGTCTCTTTCTGTGGCCCATAGGAAGTCTTTATTACCTTCTTTCCCTTGTTCCCTTCCTCTCCCTTCCTGCTGGGATAATTCCGTTTCCATCCTAATACTCTATTTGAACCAAATATCCACGAAAGCCAGAAGTATGAAAGAACACTGCACTGTATCAGAGAAGGATAAGAGTGTGTAATGGTTGTCTAATTTACAGATTACATTGATTCAGAGCATGGGTTTTAGTGGAAGCAAGACCTGAGTCAAAATGTCCTAGGCACCACATGAAAAGTGGGCAACTTTGGGGCATGTTATATAACTTTCCTCTACTTTAGATTTCCTGTCTTTAGGATGGATGCAAGGCAGTGATACACTTCAGCATGCGTGGGAATCCCCTGGAGAGCTTGGGTCAGTGCACTAGGCAATTGCTGGGTTTCTGATTCAGAAATACCAGGGTAGGGGGCCAAAAATGTGCATTTCTAACATTCTGTCTCGAGATGCGGATTGTGTCATCTGGGGATCACACTGTGATCTACAGCACAGTGATATTGTGAGAACTAATAAGGTAGTGTATTTAAACATGTTTATTTCACACAATACTGCCATTTAGTCATCAATCAATGCACTATATATCTGTGTAAATATGCACCATCTGTTTTGTTTGCATTGAGAAACTTCATGATTACTCTCTTTTTACTCCACAAAGTCTTAACTTATTTCAGCCTCTCTTCCTGAAATTCTCTGTGGACTCTGTTGTTTATTTTTATTTTGAGAATTGTGAATCTGAGTAATCCTCCTCCCTCCCCACCCCGCTTTTTTTTTGTTTGTTTGTTTTTGTTTGTTTGTTTGTTTTTTTGTGGTACGCGGGCTCTCACCTCTGTGGCCTCCCCCGCCGCGGAGCACAGGCTCCGGAGGCGCAGGCTCAGCGGCCATGGCTCACGGGCCCAGCCGCTCCGCGGCACGTGGGATCCTCCCGGACCGGGGCACGAACCCGCGTGCCCTGCATCGGCAGGCGGATTCTCAACCACTGCCCCACCAGGGAAGCCCTCCTACCCCGCTTTTTTAAAAACTTTTTTTACACACATTGAAATTTATTTTATTGCAGTTCATTATTGACTTTCGAGATGTTTATCATTCCAGAAATCTTCCATTCTGTATTTCGTTTGAATGATGCTGATACCTACAGAGCAGTAACTGTTTTGTCCATGCACTTTACAGTCCTGAAGTACCAATCAAATTTCATTTGTCAGTCATAATTTTAACTTGTTGACATCCATGAGTAAAAGCAGTAAGACATTCTCTTATTCCTGGAAGAGGGAGGAAAGAAGATGACCCGATTCATTTCTGGCTCAGTACCTCTGACCATGTGGCATATGCTCTGGAGGTTTTTAAAGGCTCCTGGCCCCGGAAGTCACTTCCTTTCCAGACAGTGTGGTGCGAGCTGTTCTGAGAGGCTACAGGAAGATGGATGAGCTCGGTGGTGAGCGGGCTTCTCACCCTGGTTTGGTGACTAGCTACCTGAGTAATTTTGGCTAAGTTGATTACCATTTCTAGACTTGGTATGTCATTCTACAATCCATCATATGCAAACATTAAGGACATGATTCTCTAAGATCCCTGTTAAGTCCTTCAATTCTGTGATTCTTTGAGATCTTTTCTAGAAATCTCACACATCAAAGACTACTAAGTATTTGGGTAACGTCAATTATTTTCCTAAATTTTTCAGATGATATGACTAAATACAGAAAAAAGGTAATTTGAAGAAAAAAAAAGTGGCTTAAACAGCATTTCACAATGCTTTAAGGAATAAGGTGCTAGGAAGTCATAACAGAGATGCTATTCCTGCCTTCTCCCAGTTCCAGTGTTTAGTAAACCCCTGATATTATAGCCTCCTTTTGGAAATACACACCGTGTATGAACATAGCAAAGCCTCTGAGAAGTCCAGCAGTAAATAAATGCAATTTGTTCAACTCTGTCTTACTTGCATGAGAGGGAAACATACATTTGCAGCACACACACACACACACACACACACACACACACACACACACACACATTGTTTTTCAATATCAACCAACATTCTCCTAAATACTATTCCACAAGTACCCATTTGGGGGAAGTTGATCTGGAATTGAGTCCTGAACAATTATTTTTTCAGAAATTTAAGAAATTCAGAATAGGGAGAGATCACTACAGTAGCAGGAGAAAGCAAGAGTGTCATGGAGGCACTGACCTTGAAGAATGGGTAGAACTGGATCCCTGGGCCAGGTATAGTGGCCCATCAGGATCCACCACACCTGTGGGTGATGAAGTCTGAAACTTCTCCTCAAAAGCAACTTGTCCCAAACCACACAGCTACGAAATAGCACAAGTGGTAATAACGCACAAGATTGCAGCCCAGTACTCTTTGTACTGATTACTGTTCTATGTCTCCACCTCCCCCATAAACAAAATACCTGTATCACAAAGGAAGCAGTTTAACAGTGTGACAAATTCCCAAGTCCATTAGTGATAGGGAGCGTAAGTGTCAGGAAGGCAGCTGAAGAGATATTTTGAAGGTTTGGGACATCTAGATCCCCTCCAATGGCACCTGTGGCCAAAAAGTTTGTGTAGTTGCATGAAACCTGTCAAAGACAACATGCCCAGATCTGGTTGCAGTGTGTATCACGTGCTAGCAAATACTTGTTCAAGGTCTAAAGTTTGTAAACATACAGGATGCACAGTGGACAATGTACCAAGTGTGCTAAGATCCTTTCCCTTGTATTAGAGAAACAACCACGTGGCAAGTGCCTGAGTTAGCGATTCTGTCTGAGCCAGTTTTCTAGGTATATATCTGGGGACAAGTCAGTTTCTCTGTGCATTGATGGTCTTATGTTAAATAGGGATAATACCTGGGGTTGTCCACACTCTGGTCTCCTTGGGAGGTGGGGAAGAGCATAGACAGCTCTGTGTTCTGGACCATACAGCCAACACTGGAAGCAAAACAAACAAAAAAAAAGGTGAGAAATATAGCCATGTCAGGATTGCTCTGTGAATCACTTAAGATGATGGATATGCTTACAAACATTCTATATAAATATGAGAAAGCATTATTATATTGACTATATTAGTAGTGATTTATTTCTTTGTATTAATCAGCATCTTCTAAAGATGGCTGTTTTCAAATGTACCTTTCCCAAGAGTATTAACTTTTAAATTTGAAGCCTGAGCACATTGAGTACATTTCAGAGGAACGAACTGAAAGTGAAAGAAGTGAGAAAGGAGAAAGAGTAAAATGCCACAATTCCAAGTGGAATCCTGTCTCCTCTCATCCATGGCTTTGCCGAAGAAGAGTCTGGGGAGGTCTCTGAGGTGAGGGAGGGGCAATAGTCTGATCTCTCAGGGACGGTCTTGTGATGTGTTTCTTAAGACTCTTTGGCTGCGAGTAACAGAAAAACATAGGTTTGATGATACCAAAAAAAGGTGGGCACAGAAACAGAAATATAGATCAATGGAACAGGATAGAAAGCCAAGAAATAAACCCACGCACATATGGTCACCTTATTTTTAATAAAGGAGGCAAGAATATACAGTGGAGAAAAGACAGCCTCTTCAATAGTGGTGCTGGGAAAACTGGACAGCTACATGTAAAAGAATGAAATTAGAACACTTCCTAACACCATACACAAAAATAAACTCAAAAGGAATTAAAGACCTACATGTAAGGCCAGACACTGTAAAACTCTTAGAGGAAAACATAGGCAGAACACTCTATGACATAAATCACAGCAAGATCCTTTTTGACCCACCTCCTAGAGAAATGGAAATGAAAACAAAAATAAACAAATGAGACCTAATGAAACTTAAAAGCTTTTGCACAGCAAAGGAAACCATAAACAAGACCAAAAGACAACCCTCAGAATGGGAGAAAATAGTTGCAAATGAAGCAACTGACAAAGGATTAATCTCTAAAATTTACAGGCAGCTCATGCAGCTCAATATCAAAAAAACAAACAACCCAATCCAAAAATGGGCAGAAGAACTAAATAGACATTTCTCCAAAGAAGATATACAGATCGCCAACAAACACATGAAAGAATGCTCAACATCATTAATCATTAGAGAAATGCAAATCAAAACAACAATGAGATATCATCTCACACCGGTCAGATTGGCCATCATCAAAAACTCTAGAAACAATAAATGCTGGAGAGGGTGTGGAGAAAAGGGAACCCTCTTGCACTGCTGGTGGGAATGTAAATTGATACAGCCACTATGGAGAACAGTATGGAGGTTCCTTAAAAAACTACAAATAGAACTACCATACGACCCCGCAATCCCACTACTGGGCATATACCCTGAGAAAACCATAATTCAAAAAGAGTCATGTACCAAAATGTTCATTGCAGCTCTATTTACAATAGCAAGGACATGGAAGCAACCTAACTGTCCATCAACAGATGAATGGATAAAGAAGATGTGGCACATATATACAATGGAATATTACTCAGCCATAAAAAGAAATGAAACTGAGTTATTTGTAATGAGGTGGATAGAACTGGAGTCTGTCATACAGAGTGAAGTAAGTCAGAAGGAGAAAAACAAATACCGTATGCTAACACATATATATGGAATCTAAGAAAAAAAAATGTCATGAAGAGATTAGTGGTAGGACAGGAATAAAACACAGACCTACTAGAGCATGGACTTGAGGACATGGGGAGGGGGAAGGGTAAGCTGTGACGAAGTGAGAGAGTGGCAGGGACATATATGCACTACCAAATGTAAATTAGATAGCTAGTGGGAAGCTGCCGCATAGCACAGGGAGATCACCTCTGTGCTTTGTGACCACGAGAGGGGTGGGATAGGGACGGTGGGAGGGAGGGAGA
>NC_041233.1:61215066-61220172 GCF_002837175.3 Physeter macrocephalus
AGGACGCGGGGAGGGGGAAGGGTAAGCTGGGGCGAAGTGAGAGAGTGGCATGGACATATATATACTACCAAATGTAAAATTGATAGCTAGTGGGAAGAAGCCACATAGCACAGGGAGATCAGCTCGGTGCTTTGTGACCACCTAGAGTGGTGGGATAGGGAGGGTGGGAGGGAGACGCAAGGGGTAGGAGATATGGGGATATATGTATATGTATAACTGATTCACTTTGTTATAAAGAAGAAACTAACACCACCGTAAAGCAATTATACTCCAATAAAGATGTTAAATAAAAGAAAAGGTGGGAGGGGGAATATATTGAAAGGATCTGGGGAATAGCTCAAATAATCCAGGGGTGAATCAGTAAACATTAAGTCATGAGGAATTGAGTCAACAAATTAGATGTTAAGAGCAAGTGTTAACTTTTTTTCATTTTCTTTTAAAGCGACATGGCCTCTCATCTCTGATTTGTTTCAGTGTGCTAGCTTCATATTCCTTTTCTCTAGACTGGCTTTCTCTGCTTGGCGTGAATACTCCAAATATGATCACTCTCATTCTGATTTCCTAATGCTTCCAATTGTAGAGACTGCCCAAATTGACCAGAACCTCTGAATCCTGCTTTTAAATACTTTGGATAAATCACATTGGCCTGTTCCTGATTTGTTTGTCCATGGCCAGGAGGACAAAGACCATGCAGAGAGTGCAAACATGGCAAAGAGGGTACTTATTTGGAAAGGAACTTCTCAAATTAGGGAGCTTTGGCCAGACAGAAATCCCAAAAGACATGTATCACATTTTGTGACTAGTACAGTCATTGAAAAGATACACAGACTGACCCTTCTGCATGTAGAGTCTGTGGGAATGGAAAGTGAAGAGATTTAAGTTAAGACACCTAAGAGGGAAAGGAACAAATGCAATAAAGAAGATGTATAGGCTGAGCCTGTGTATGTCAGGCAGACATGCTCCCAGAGACACACACTTACCAATCTGTTCAAGAATAACTTTATTTTTGAAGGGACTTTCCCTCTTGTTTCCCCCTACTGCCCTTGACACACCAATGAAGAAGTGGGAAGACAGAATTTGAGAGCAGCACACTTTCTTTAAGCTACATCCTGAAAATGATACTTGTTTCCACTAAACACTACCCATGCTTTTGTGCCTCTATTTAATCATACGTAAAAGGAGGATAGGGGTGTCTGTCTTGTGATCTTTTGGAAAGGACTGAATGAGATATTACCTGTAAAGTACTTAACAGAGTGCTTGCCATGTGGTAAAGAATCAACTTTTTTTATTTAATATTATTGCTATTATTATTTTATAACAACTTAGCAAAAGCTTATATAAGCATAATCATATAGCAAAAAATTTTAGGAGAGAAAAAAAACACATCTGTTCGGGAAGAACTTTAAAGATGAGGCAGGGCTTGTGATTCCCCAGTAGTTCTTTGCCAGATGGAGTGTGGGGGGGGTGGGGACAGTCAAGTTTGTGAGGAGGGGAGAAGAAGGACCAAAAGCACAGAGGCACAAGGGCTTCTGCTTTATTCTGTATTTATTATGTATTGAATTGCACATGAAAGCTGGGTTGAAACCGAAGAAATACTTAAAAGGATATTCCAGGAATGCAAGTATAGTCAGACTTTCAATCTCCGTCAAACTTCTTTTTTAAAAAATTGGTAATCTACAAGAGATTATGCATCCAGGGAAATACCTTTGTGCAAAAAGGAAAAAAAAAAAAAGAACACAAACAAAAAAAGAGAAAAGAACACAAACAAAAAAAGAAAATAACGTGGAAATACCTATTTAATTACCCCTTCCAAGATAATTCCAAAATATTCTAAATTTCCAAGATGATTTCAATTCACTTCAAGGGAATGGAAAGTGAAGAGATTTACGTTAAGACACCTAAGAGGTAAAGGAACAGGATTTCTAATCTAAATCAGTCCTGGCACTTTTTGGAGTAACTATATAAAGATATTCTTCATAAATTATGTCATTTGGTTGAAATGCATTAATACAGTGATATAATTAGCATGGCTGTCAAGGAGGGGTTTGGTGAATTGCCAGTCTCCCAAGTGAGATGTGCCAGAGAAAATTCACATGCATATCTTTGTTACTGAACCAAACTTGGGTCTGCTTGCCCGCGTGCAGTAAAGCCAATCTACTGATACCGGGTTGTGGTGAAGGAAAGTACAGCATTTATTGCAGGGCACCAAGCAAGGAGAATGGGCAGCTCATTCTCAAAACCTGAATTCCCTGTTGTCTTTCAGGGAAGGGGTTTTAAAGGCAGTGTGAGGCAGGAGCTGCATGGTGTGTGATCAGCTCGTGCACAGTTCTTGGATTGGTTCACATCAGAGTGAAGTTTCAAGCATCATCAACCTCTGGTTTCAACCGGTCTAGGGTCTATGTGCTTGTGGTCAGTGTTTTCATCTGGTGGGGGTCTGCATCTTGTAACATCCACTTAGGAATGTGTGTCAGGCCTTTATCTGTGTCTTTCAGGGAACTGGGAGTTCGGTGATTCTGCTATGTAGTGGATTTATAGTCTAAATTGTTACCAGTTTCCCAGCCTGACAGCTATTCTTTGTTTCTACATCTTCACATTTCCTAGTCATTAACTCTTGAGCCAGACTTTTGAGACTCAAGGGAGGCTTGGGAGACTAAAGCAAAAGGCTTTTACTTCAAAGGACAAGGCAGAGGGGCTGGTAAATGGTTTCAATCCCCCCCCCACCCCGCCTTTCATTGATATTCCTCAATTTGAGGGGAACAGGTTCAGGAAAAGAAAGGCAGTAAAGTTTTGGATAGAGAGGTTAATCATAAACTCAACAGAAGAACTTGGTTTTAGGGGGACTTGCTTTCATCTTCACGTCCTATGTATTCATACTTCAGGTATGAATATAGCAGGTGCAGATAACACCAGTGACTTTGAACATGTGTGATGCGTTCTGAACAAGACTACTGACCTTTGGAGGGGAAAATATCCTCTCGAGACTCACAAGTTTATGATCATGATCATGATTAACATCACAATCATTATCATCACCACTGCTACCATCAGCAGCAGCAGCAGCAGCAGCATCTATTCAGCACTTATATGCCAGGATCTGTGTTAGGTGTTTTACATGCACTATTTATAAGCTTCTCAAGGCAGAATGAGGTATATATTATTATAACCCCCATTTCACAGATGAGAAAACAGATGTGTAAACGTATTAATAAAATAGCCAGTGTTACACATTTATTAATGGTAGAGTTAAGATTTAAATTCTGGCAGCCTAATTTCAGGATCTCAGTACTACTTCCATGTTCAACCTTTTTTTTTTTCAATTGAAGTATAGTTGATTTACAATGTTATGTTAGTTTCAGGTGTATAGCAAAGTGATTCAGTTTTATATATATACATATATATGTATATATGTATATAACTTCAGATTCTTTTCCATTATAGGTTATTACAAGATATTAAATATAGTTCCATGTGCTATACAGTAGGTCCTTGTTGTTTATTTTATATATATAGCGGTGTGTGGCTGTTAATCCCAAACTCCTAATTTATCCCTCCCCGCTTTTCCCCTTTGGTAACCATAAGTTTGTTTTCTTTTTCTGTGAGTCTGTTTCTGTTTTGTAAATTATTTGTATCATTTTTTTAAGTTTCCACATATAAGTGATATCATTTGATATTTGTCTTTCTCTGTCATCTTAGTATGATAATCTCTAGGTCCATCCATGTTGCTACAAATGGCATTATTTCATTCTTTTTTAGGGCTGAGTAATATTCCAGTGCATGCATATGTGTGTGTGTGTGTGTGGTGTTTGTGTGTGCATATATATAATATACATACACACCACACCTTCTTTATCCATTCCTCTATTGATAGGCATTTAGTTTCCTTCCACATCATAGCAATTATAAATATTGCTGCTGTGAACATTGGGATGTATGTATATTTTTGAATTAGAATTTTTGTCTTTTCCTGATATATGTCCAGGAGTGGGATTGATAGATCACATTGTAACTCTATTTTTAGTTTTTTGAGGTACCATATACACTTTTCCATATTGGATATTCAGAATGTTAGTGAATAGGTGGATTTCTGTTTGATTTTGTTTGCCAATGTTCTCCTCATAAGATATGGGTTCTAATTCATTATTTCTTTGATTAAAACTGAACCCATCACGGTAGTTTTAAAACCATCAACTACCTAGAGATAAATCTAATTAAAGATGTGCAAGACCTCTGCACCAAAATAATATTACTCTTAGAAATCAGCAAG
Source organism: Physeter macrocephalus (assembly GCF_002837175.3). Lineage (NCBI taxonomy): Eukaryota > Metazoa > Chordata > Mammalia > Artiodactyla > Physeteridae > Physeter > Physeter macrocephalus. Next base: position 61,219,331 of record NC_041233.1, read on the forward strand.
ACCTAAATAAAGGGAGGGATATATCATGTTATGGATTGAAAATTTAATATTATAAAAACATCAGTTCTTACTAAATTGATCTATAGATTTAAAAGAATTCCAATCACATATTTTAAGTGTTTTTTTGTTGTTATTTTTTGTTGGAAATTGACAAACTGATTCTAATATTTATATGGAAGTGCAAGGCCCAAGAATAGCCAAGACAATCTTCAAGAAAAACAGTAAAGCCTGAGTGTTATACCACCAAATATCCAGGCTTATTATAAAGCTATAATAATTAAGGCAGTGTGTTATGGGTCTGAGGATGAAGAAATAAACCAGTGTAAAAAAATAGACATTTCTCAAACAGACCCACCTAGTTTATGACAAAGTGATACTGCTGGGTTGTGGGGAAAGGGATGGTCTTTTCAATAAATAATGCTGGCTCAATCAAATATCTATATAGCGTAAAAAATGAATCCTGACTCCCTACCTCCAACCCTTTATAAAAAATTGATTCTAGGTAGATTGTAGATCTACATATCAAAGGTAAATCAATAAAAGCTTTACAGAATACCAAAATATTTTCATGCCATTGTGGATAAGCAGAGATTTCATGCATTAACCACGAGGTAATAGAATGAAAAATGACATTAGTTTAAATAAGAAATTTTGTTAATCAAAATATACCATGGTGGGCTTCCCTGGTGGCGCAGTGGTTGAGAATCCACCTGCTGATGCAGGGGACACGGGTTCGTGCCCCGCTACGGGAAGATCCCACATGCCGTGGAGCGGCTGGGCCCGTGAGCCATGGCCGCTGAGCCTGCGCGTCCGGAGCCTGTGCTCCGCAATGGGAGAGGCCA